>NW_010140256.1:0-7794 GCF_000699245.1 Pterocles gutturalis | reverse complement strand
CAGCTGCTGCACACACTGAAGCTCTGCTTTCCTGGGAAGTGGCTGGACATCACTTACTGAGGGGAAGTAGAGAATAACATCTTTGTTTACCTTTTGTTTCTGTGCCTGGCCTTGGCCTTTGCTTTAATTAAACTGCTTTTATCTTGACCCATGAGTTTTTCATCTTATTCTCCCCCTTTATTTTGCTGAAGGGGGAGTGATAGAGGGGCCTGGTGGGCACCTGGCATCCAGCCAAGGTTAACCTACTACAGCTATACATCTTCTATAAAAAAACTCTCCAACCTATTTGCTGGCCAGTACACAGACATCACTACGATTCTTACTATTCTGTGGGGAATGGGCTGAAGCAAAGTCTGCAGGCAATTTAGCTGCCTTTGAAATGGCCCTAACATGCAATATACACCTGAAAAAGGACAATCCAGCTGTCCTAGGAATATGCATAATGTAGGCTTTAATTTTGTACGTACAGAACCAATTATGTAGGCTGGCTACACAATCAACATATAACATTTATAGAGTGGGTTTAGTAATAATTTGACAGTAAAAGTAACAGTGATAAAAAGTTGCAGATTAAATCATAGCCCTTTTTTATAACTTTAGTTCAGATTTTGAAAGCTGAATTTAATGTTTCAACAGATGTTTTCTATCAGTTTTAACTGGAATTGGCCATCTAGCAGCTTGAAGTGGCTTTACAAATATTACCTGCCAATTACTATTTTAATCTACCAATATCTTGTGTTAAACTGCCCTACCTGTTATATTAGACACTATCCTGAAGCTGCTGGGTTAGAACTAACATGACAGTATAAGAAAGAGTAGAGGAAAAAATATTTCTCCATCTATATGAAGAAAGCAAATTAGAAAAGTTCTGGAAAATTTTTGTGTTTTATACCTATTGATAGTTTTGCTGTACAGATTAAGATGAAAAACAAGATGCGATAAACTTCATTGGCAAACACATTTGCTAGCAGAAGGATCAAACTTGGGTTTTAAATATTAAGAAATCCTTTTTTTAGATAAGATCTTTAGATATTATAAAGCCTCAAGAAAAATGCTTTAAAGAAACTCCCGTCTGGATGTCCCCCTTTTCCAATGTTCGAAACTTTTCAATCAATTTTGAAAGAGGGTCTCTGAGACACTGGTGCAATGTATCTACAAATTGCGTGAAAAATTGTAGCTGGCTAAAGGAATAGGGTAGGCAAGCCAAAGACTGAAGGTGATGGGAACAGAAAGGACACAGCAATCAACGAAGCAACAGAGTTGAAGTGGAATCCCTTTGAGCACAGGCACGTAAAAAAGGAAGCGCCTGCAGAACAGCCTTGTGGGGAAAGTTGTCAAGCCTGTACTGGGGAATTAGCACACTTGGGTGACTCTCTGAAATGCCTCTTTGCTGATGCACGCAGTATGGAGAACAAACAGGAGCAGCTGAAAGTCCATGTGCAACTATAGGGCTATGACCTCATTGGGATAATAGAGATATGGTGGGATGGCTTACATGGCTGGAGTGCTGCAGTGGAGGTATACAGGCTTTTTAGGAAAGGCAGGCTGGGAAGGCAAAGAGGAGGAGTTGCTCTTTATGTGACAGAGAGCAGCTGGAATGCATGCAGCACTGCCTTGGGATGGGTTAGGAGTCATTTGAGAGCTTATGGGTGCAGATCAGTGGGCAGACCAACATAGTCTGCTGTTGTAGTTAGTATCTGCTACAGACCTCCTGATCGGGAAGAAGAAATAGATAAGGTTTTCTTCAGTCTAGATGAGGTCTTCAAAGAACTACAAGAAGCTTCATGTTCACAGGCCCTGGTCCTCATGGAAGAATTCAACCACCCTGATATTTGCCAGAAGGACAATACAGCAGGGGTCAAGCAATCTAGGTTCCTTAAGTGCATTGAAGACAACTTGCTAGCAGGCAATTGAGGACCCAACAAAGAAAGATGCTATACTGGACCTGATACTCATGAACAAGGAAGAACTTGTTGGAAACCTGAAAGTCAGAGACAGCCTTGGCTGCAATAACCATGAAATGGTGTTCAGGATCCTAAGAGAATGAATTGGGGAAAAAAGCAGGATCACAGCCCTAGATTTCAACCTTTTCAGAGGATATGGCCCCAGAGAGAAGAGTGGTCCAGGAGAAGTGGCTGATATTCAAGGATTCTCCTCCAAGCTCAAGAAAGGTCTGTCCCAACAATTAGGAAGTCAAGCAATGGTGGCAGAGACCTGCATGGATAAGCAAGGAGCAACCAACTGAACTTGGACATTAAAAAAAAGTGTACAAGAAGCGGAATCAGGAGCAGGCCACCTAGGAGGAGTATAAAATTCCTGTCTGGTCATGCAGGGATAGGGTTAGAAAAGCCACCTGGAGTTGGATCTGGCAAAGAATGTGAAGGGCAACAAGAAATTATTCCACAAGTACACAAACAGCAAAAGGAAGACAAGGGAAAACATGGGCCTGCTAATTAATGGGAAAGGAGAACTGGTGGCCAATGAAATGCTGGAGGCTGAAGTGCTCAGTGCCTTCTTTGACTCAGTCTTTACCACTAAAACTGGCCTTCAGGAAGCTCAGACCCCTCAGACCAGAAGGACTATTCAGACTGAAGAAGAGAAGGCTCAAGTGGGGACTTGTCAATGTGTATAAATATCTGCTGGGAGGGTATGAAGCTGAGGGAGCCAGACTCTTCTCAGTGGTGCCCCATGACAGGACAAGAGGCAGTAGGCACAAATTTAAATACATGAAATTCACTCTGAACATAAGAAAACACCTTCTTACCGTAGGGGTGGTCAATCACGGGCAGAGAGGTCGTGGAGATATTCAAAACCTGACTGGACACTGTCCTAGGCAACCTACTTTAGCTGACCCTGCTTGAGCAGGGGGGCCAGACTAAATTATTTCAAGAGGTCCCTTCTAACTTAAATGATTCTGTGATTCTGGGAATTTCTGTTACTTAACAAAAAAACCCATCATCTCCCTGATAATGAACACTCAGAAAACTGATAGGAACTGGCATTCAGTTCCTTAAAAACAGGCATCTCCTATCATTTGTGAGAGCCTAGGGTGCTCTAGGTGCTGCTGCCTCAGGAGGTGGTTGCCCTGCAAGTTCTGTTTATATGTCCCAGCCTTGTGCAGACATCTGTCTCAAATACCATATGGCACCTCAGATGGCACCTAGGTTTAAGTACATCATTTGTAAGTATCTTAATAAAGTAAAACAAACCTCCAAAAAAGCTATGGAACAGACAGGGAGAAAAAAATAATTAATAGAAAAGAATTGAATCTTTCATTTTTATGTTCTTAATTGTTAGAAAATTAGTGTAATGCCTTGTCTGAAATGGCTTAAAGAAGTATGCCCCCAAAATACTGAAAAGATTAGCATGAACTTCTAGGATCTTGGAAACCAAGTGGGTTTCTGCCATATCTACTCTAAGGTGAGACATTCTTGGAAAAATGAGATGGACTAGACTCAAAATAAATTTTCCCAAAACATCAAGAAACAGCCTTATTTGTAGAAGTATTTCTTTGTAGAAAGGATCTAAATTAGACAAGGAGAAATCAATATTTCTATAATAAAGTATGTATGTCACATTGCTGCATCCGAAAGAAAAGGATCGCTGCAGTAGCAAGACAAAGAAACTAAGACTATGCCAGATCTTTCGTTTACGCTTCTGTACTGATTCTCAGTTACCATGCTACTAATTCTCTGAGTAACATTTTGTGCCATTAAGGATTATCTGCACTACTATGAAACAGGATGCCTAACCTTCAGTACAGCAGAGTTCAACTTTGTGGAATGCAGATTAATCTAGCTCGAATGGCACCTAATCTTTGTTAGTAGATTAACAAAATACATTTTCCTGTTTCTTCTAGATTACACAGAAATGTTTGTAGAGATTAAGAATTGACATAGCTTGGAGCTCAGTACCAAAAGCTTTATTGGTTATGAATTCAAGACTGGAAAAACACTGTATTTGCAATTGACAAACTCTCTAGGAAATAGAAGGACACCATAAATCAGAAGTCACAGAACAAAATTAAGGTTTTCCTGGACATATACAGTCTTTTCCACAGGGAGCTCTCTTTTTTCCCTTCTAGGTTAATGATTTTACAACTTCTATATATAATTATTCAACTGCAGGAGAAAAATCTAAGTCTTTAATAATACACATAGACATAATCATGCTTACATACACAGATGTAACATTATATACAGGTACATAATGTCAAATTGTTTCTGGTACAAATATAGCACAAGAAATAAAATGCAGGTAGCTGTGATAGATACCTCTATGAATATCAGAGAAGTTCAAGTCCATATCAAGTTCATGGCGGAAGCCTGACTCTATTTCAAACCAAGTTGGACTCTGTTAATTTTTTTAGGTTATTTGGTCATAACTCATAGTATAGCCAAAGTTGTTAGATAATAATGTTAGAAAACAATGTGATAAAATAGTACAAAATTAAGCTACTTAACATGTTAAGAAATCTCAGTGACAAGTCTCATTCATTTGGGATATATTTTCCCCTTGTTGAGTATATATCAGTTCCATTAATACTCACTAGAGTAATTTATGCACGTTTAAAACTGGAGATGACATTTAATAACTGCATCAGCAATTGCACGGATATGTGTTCAGATAATCCGACTGCTCATTTCTGGAAATCATTGTCTGGAACATTTCAGCCTTGCTAGGTAGTCATGTTTACTATACATTATGTATGAAGCTGTCTAGAACATTAGTGCTCCCTTTCATGTATCATTCCATTATATATACATTACTTCTACATATGCGGTGCCTTGGTTTATCTAATTAGTTACACATCTTGATTAATAATCAAACCTTACTTTGTAAGAAGCACTGGAATTTTATTGCTAAGAGAATTGCCAGAAAATTCCTTACAAAGTCACATTCATAAAGGAATAATTATTTCAAGTAGCTTTGTAGAATCTTGTCTAAACTCTGTATTTGGCTGTCTCTATATAAAATGACCTACTTCCAGATGACAAAACCAACCAATCTGTAGCACTCTTTTCTTTCATGTTCAGATATATTTACACTTTAGAATATAACCTCATCAAGAGCTTGGGGACTTCTGAAAATATTGCCATTCTTTCCTTTTTATATTTCTTTAAAAAAAATCCCAAACCAATAAACCCAAATAATTTTGGGGAAAGGTGTTGGTCTTTTGCTTGTCATTTTTCTTCCCCTCACCCCCAAATGTTGCTGCAACATTGTCTTCTCACCAATCAAATGACTATCAAATGAAAGTTTGTATTATTCTTCACTGTCAATTAATCTTTTCTCACCTAGTACAATTAGCACAGCATCATCTCTCACTATACTGTAGCACTCAGACAAGAGGTAACCAATTAGGTTGAACAATTCTCCTGGCCGACACTTCTATTTATCTTTCCTCCCTTTTACTCTGTTGCTTGCATCTATCAATATGAAAAACAGATTAACATGCATCTCTGCCTTACATAGAATATTCCTACACCCTTTCCTGAAACTAACCTACTGAGATGCAGTCAATCTAAGCAAAGACATCAAAGTAATAAGGTAGCAGATGTCTTCAGAGGAAAACCATGGACTGAGGTTCTAAAATGGGCCTCAGGGACATGGATGACCAGATCTCACTCAAGTTCAGTGGGAACCAGAAATCTAGTTTCTTTGGGCTTCTTTGAGAATCTGAATCACATTTTTCAGCAGTACAAACAGGAGGTGGTATTAAGCAGTTGTAATAGAAACAACCATAAAGGCAGTTTATAAAACTGTAGCAATTGTAAGAAACGAGCAAAGAAATGACTAGCAACTATGATCAAAAAGTTATGGTTCTGAAAACTCTGGAGATAACTGAACTTTAACTTACGGTACATAGAGAAAGAGAGCAGATAACATCCCATTCTTTTTAACACTGTCCCCTAATGCCATACGCCTTTTAGTATTGGAGACATTCATATATCTGGGTTAGGATGTTTTTTGGCTTAGCTTGAGGAGTACACTTGCACACATCGGCTGTGCTCCCTGTAACCCATGACTCTTACACACTTCTGCCTTGTGTGCCTGTCTGGGAGAAAACACTACTGAATTTTCTAAAATAGCCAGGACTATGTCAAATAAAATGTATTTGGATATATATTTGGATATACATATACAAAACATTTGGATTCTGCAAAGATCTAAGCATGACAAATGTCCTTTTTTCCTTTTTTTTTTTTTTTTTCTTGTGGAAAAGCAGAACATAGGGAGAATGGAGTTCAAGAAAAAAGCAGGGGGACTCACTTGGAGAAAGATGATCAAAATGTAACAGAATTATTTGTACTTGTGAAAATTAAGCCATGTTTCCTAGCAAAGATGAACCGCAGTTTCTGTGAATGAATGTGCACCTATAAGTTGTTCATGAGAAATTCATCTGCAGATGGGAATGAAATGAACCAGTTATGATTACCTGGACAAAACTGTTGCTGTATTTTAATGGATTTTCAGCATCTGTAAGGATTAAAAAATCAGACTGTATCACATCTTAATACCAGCTGATTGCTTAGTAAAGAATACTGTTATGAATCCCATGTTCTCTCAGATCTGTGTGCTAATTCAATGACTCAATAACATTACTACAGTATAATTAATCACGTCCTGCTACAACTAGAAAATCTTTGACAAATGTTATTATAAGCGACTGCATTCTTATTCTGAGAAGTGATGTATAAAATGGAACACATTTCAGTTTGGTTTGCATCTTAATGGTCTAAAACCACAGAACATTTTTCTCCTCTAGTGTCTGACAGGGGAAATGACAACTAGTTGAATGCATTTTTTAATAATTACAACAATATTTTGGTTAATTTATAAAGATTTTTTAAAATTATGAGCATGTAGAAGTCTTAATTAGACCTAATGGGTTATTTTGAAATTATTTCCTAGTGAAGAATTAATACCAGACCAAATTCTCATACTGAAATCAAGGAAAATTTTACTGTTGATGTCAGTGGGCTTTGAATTCCTTATTAAATGAGAAACTGGGGAAAAGACATATCTTCAGAAATTTCAGGTGAGTTAAAGTAACCTCATACTACTGAGTTAGAAGCAATTATAGCAAATATAGATTGGAACTCATATTGAAAATGTGGATATTTAACTTTTCAAAAAGTTCTGCACCTTCAGATGTATCAGTATCATCTGCACTACAAAACAATGGTTTCTGGGCATAGACTACATCTGTTAACTTGCAGTCGGAGCCTGATCTGCCTTATTTGAGCTTGCCTCTATAGGGTCTATAAATATAATACGGTGGAGCCATAGATAGACACTGGCACTTACTAGAGCAGCGAAATTCAAGAAATCAAGAGCAATTCAAAGTGACTGCTACCTGTATCTGTCATATCCAAGTCCTATAGAGTCAACGGAGAAAAGCAGGCGTGTTATATAGGAACCTAAAGTAAACGTTTTGTATATGGCACTTACCTGTCTCTGCAGGGTGCTTTGGGGAACAGATGGTCAGAACAGTTAATTGCTGCTTTGAATGTCACTATAGTGACCAGATTTTCTCATAGGCCTGAGAGTCTGTTCTTTGAATACACCCAGAAAGTGGAAAATATTATTAAAAAGAAATAAGACTAAACAATGGAATGTTTCTGATTTTCTGAATGGAGCATACATTCTCACAGAATTTACAATCTATAGTATAATTACATTAAAGTAAAAGCCTTTGTGTGTAAATGGGACCTAGCCTGGATTTCGCTGCTTCTTCTCAGATCTCATGAGAGGAGTATACGCTTGGAATGTAGAGTCTTGCATCTGGGC
>NW_010140255.1:0-1916 GCF_000699245.1 Pterocles gutturalis | reverse complement strand
CAAGGGGTAACAATCATAAGCTGAAAGAGGGTAATTTTACATTTGGCGTTAGGAAGAAATTTTTCACTGTGAGGGTGGTGAGACACTGGAACAGGTTGCCCAGGGAGGTTGTGTATGCCCCATCCCTGGAGGTGTTCAAGGCCAGGCTGGATGAGGCTTTGAGCAACCTGGTCTAGTGGAGGGTGTCCCTGCCCATGGCAGGGGGGTTGGAATTTGATCATCTTTAAGGTCCTTTCCAACCCAAACCATTCCATGATTCTATGATTCTATGACTCCTACCCTCCCTGCAGTTAGATGACTGACAACCAAGAGCAAGGGCCGTGCTAGGAAGGGATACCTGCCATCTACACACCGTGGTGGTGGGTGAGCTGTGATCACAGGGGATAAATATTTTTCTTTCCTTACCTACATTTATATTTAAAAATTTTATTACCATAAGGTTGACACACTTATAATTAAAATCTTCTGCAAAAGAAAAGTTAAGCCAGCCAATATTTGCATCTCTCAGGATCTGTTTACAGTGTATCATTTACTCAGAAACAGGGCATTACCTTTTTTTTTCTTTAATAGCAACTTATTTTATGCACTGCTTAAAAGGTGTTGTGCGCATCAGAGTTTAGCGGTATTCTTTGGACTTGTAATGGTTTTATTCCTGTTGTATCAGGGACTGCTTCTAAATGAGAGAAACTCCAGATGTCCTTCTGCACTGGGAAGACCTTGATGCTTCAGGAAAGGCTTGCTGTTTCATCCTGTAGACCCATGAGTGGAGGCTAAGAGAAAAAGGGCATTTCCTAGTTGAAAACATAAGTTTTAGGACTATATATTCACACATCGGGATGGAAAACCTGATCAGTGGCAACGGCAAAGTCATCCAAAGGTTTGGGATCCAAGTTTGCACTCAACAGCTTGCCAGAGGTAGTTTAGGTGCATGCAGACATTCATGAAGTGTCGGCAGGTTGGATGTACCTTTCATATGTTGGGTCCTCTGGTGCAGACCTGCCCAATAACGTACAATGACAATACAGCAGCTTGATTAATGTGGAAGAGAGCACTGAGTGTCTTGTGGTGCCCCTGTACCAGCCCCGTGAACTGCAGGGAGCTGTGCAGCATACCAGGACAGTATCATGGAGCAAATGAGTTGTCCTTCCCTCCCTGAGGGGCAGAAAAGGGATGTTCTCTTTGCCTCTGTGCTATTAGCCAGCACAGCAGGGAAGAGGATACCTTGTGACAGCCAGAGGTTCACCCTGGTTCACCGTGATCATCTCTGGCTCCTTCAGGGGCAGACTTTGATATGAAACCAGACACTGAGTCCTTTACAATATTTTCTCCAAACTCTTCCATAAAACAGAAAATAAAGGATAAGCCTTCCTCACCTGAAGGTATCTATCAAAAGAATTGCCTCTCAGCTGTTTTCGGTGGTTAAATTACGTTACAGGACATCAAGCATATAGGAAGTTCCAGTGTCATCCACCCTCGATTCCCTCATAACTTTTGAGGAGTCTTGATTGACACCATAGGTTGATCTCTGGATAACACTGATTTCTGTTGTGATTATCAGTCAGAGGCTTAACTTAGCTTTGACTCCAATCTGGTCCATATGCTTTAAGTTAGCTTTGTGTGGTAAGCAAGAAACAAGAGTGGGGAGAATGGATCTAGAGTACACCTGGTCTTGCAGAGTGTAGCTTTGAGACAGTCCTGTTGGCAAACAGCCCCTCGTTCCACAACCAAAGTTCATCTGTGGGAAAGGTGATAGCAAAAGCTGCCAAGTTCAACAGATTTCACTCACACAGCTCCAAGAGACCTTTGGGATTCTGGGTGGAATTTATCAGCCCTCCTCCACTGACAGATCTTCAAATACATTTCAGGTACATAGGGCACTAGCTTTTAAAAAAAAAGTATATATATATATATATATA
>NW_010140254.1:0-4373 GCF_000699245.1 Pterocles gutturalis | reverse complement strand
TGATCTGATTTAGGTGTTCCTGCTCCAGCTTGGACTAGCTGATCTTTCGAGGTCCCTTTCAATCTCTGACATTCTATGATTCTGTGATACAGCTATGTGATGAACAGAGCACTCCGCAGTGTGGTGGCCATGGATTTGTAATTTTCAGTTCCTACCAAAATCAGGTGTGTTTTCCTCATATTTGTTTAAAAAGGCATTGCTTTTGAAGCAAGGGGGGTGTTTCTGCCTCTGTGCTGCTTTGTTTTTGCCATACTTGGGAACACTGCAAAGGAGTTTGAGCATCTCATTGTAAAAGGACATAGATAAATCTGAAAGGATAGAGGGAAAGGTGACAAAAATGATGTATGGCTTGTAGAAAAGGAGACTAAGGGTGGATATAACAGTCTATAAATATTTGAGAGGTAATAGTATGGAGGAGGGGGAGGGATTATTTACAGTGCTTGAGACAGCATAACAAGGAGCAACGGCTTGAAACTAAAAAAGACAAAATTAAATTAGACAGTAGACACTTTTTCTCCTAACTAGAAGTGCAATTAGCAATGGAATGACCTGCATAAGGACAAGGGGGTAAGTGGAGCATAATCAGGAGAGGTGTTTAGGAGTGTGTTAGATTATGATCTCAAGTGATTAATATGGGGGTAAACTCTGATCAATGTGCAGGTTAAACTAGATGACAGAAATCTCCTGCAGCTTTGTCATCTCCTGTATGATTCATTGCCTCTGGCCATTGTTTGAACGTGTTAAATAAATCATAATGTTACAGGGTTCTGCACGCCTGATTAGATGTTTCCAGTTAATTCTCCAGTTCTGGAGCCTGCGGCTTGCAAAGCTTGCACTTTCCCTGCTCCTCCTTGCAAGCAGTATTTGTTCATCATCTTTGCAGCTTCATGTATGTATGTGTGCGTGTGTGTAGGTGCCTGTGTTTTATCTGAGCTAATGTCTGAAGTGCCATATATGTTTATTCAGTGGGGCATACATAGCCTCTGTTGGAAGTGTGGTATTTCTGTAATGTTGGTGAAACGGGTAGAACTAGTGCCAATTTTCAGAGTTAAGTCTGTATGTGAAGAAGTTTTATTTTTCCCTTCAGGCTTTCAGTCCTCTCTGAGGCTTGGGTGGAAAGTGTGAAAATGAATAGTGGTGTAAAAAGCTTTGGAAAACCTCAAAGAAGATTGCTGTTCTTTTTCTGTGCAAGTGGTACTGCAGGGCTTGTGCAGGGCTGTCTTGATCAGGGGCAGGGGCTGGGGAGAGCTTTCTGCAGCGTGTTGGGGAAGCAGGGGTGCTGGGGGACCAGCCGTGACCTACCCAGACCCTCTTACTTCGGGAGGGAAGGGCTGCTCAGCCCCAGGGCTTCTGTAACCACCTTTTGGCTGGACAGGTGGAGGTGAAAACCCGCAGGCAGCTCAGCAGCTATTCCCATCCTTCTTACACATTTCAGAAGAGGTCTTTTGCCCTGGAAAGACAGGAGGTTTTGTTTTTGTTTTGTTTTGTTTTCCAAAATCTTTCACCATAGGGCTTTCTCTGTTTGCAGCATCTTTCTGTCCAACTTCTCTTGCACCAGTTGAGGTAGAGCTACTGGTTGGAGCAAGGTGCCTCCCAAGTGGCATTTGCTGTGAGCTGAGTGGACTTGACCGTGTACACTGTCTTAGCACTGTGTGCTCGGGGTTTCTCTTCCCACCGAAGGCCAACAGGGCTGGTGGGCAGCCCCTATTGTTCTTTGTGTCTTGGAAGCTCTTCCTCTGTCACACTGGCATTTGCATATGTGCATTTTAGAGAGTTTAGAGAGTTATCTGTGCTGGCTTGTAAGCTTTCCATTTATCATTATGAACACTGAGATAAGGAATGGAACAGGAGCAGAAGATGTACTAAGAATTTTCTGTCCATGGGCACATTATTACACTATCTGCAGCTAACCTCTTGTTCCTTTCTGTGTCCTTGAAACAGTTATTATGACTTATCTGAATGTGTGGGGCTTTCTTTTTTTGTTTTTACAAAAGATATAAGTGGGGAGTGAGGGAGTACTGCATGCTTCCTTAACAGCACTGATTTCTTGCTTTTTTATTTCTTTGCATGCTTTCTTACACCTCAAAGGTTGCTTCCATTCACTTTATCAACTAACTTCCTAATTCAGCCTGTTGGCCCATTTTCCATTTTCAGTAAATTTGTCACTTCGTGATGTGGGGGCTAAAATACACTTTTGAAGGTTTCTTTTGTAGGAGCACTTTTTCATATGCTTCTTCTAATTCCTCTTTTTTTTCTGTACTTTGCTAAACTTTCTCCTGAGTTTGAGCACCTGTTAGAGTTGTGAATAGCTCAGTTATTTAAGTACAGACATCATTCATGCATTTCTGTCCTATGTTTTCTTGAAGAGCATGTGAAGAGTCAGTTAAGCACTGAGCTTCTTTTCCTTCGCAGTGAGATTGGATCCCTAATTATTTTATGATTTTTTTTTTCAATTCTTGTGTCTGGTCTCTATTCATATTATTTCTATTGCTTGCAGCATATGCCACCATTTGCTGACTTGGATGCCTATAGTCATGGGCACAACTGAACCTCAGCTGGTGTAAGCCACTGTAGTTCCTGTCTCTGTGCGTTTCTCTCTGTCAGTTGTGCGTGAAGAAAACTCATCAATTTGTATTTGCATGTAAGCAAGTTTTGTGAGGGCAAATGTTGTTCAATCAGTGCAACACTGGTGATCGTGTACAAAAGTAATGTATGTGCATGTGATTTTTGCTCGCTTACCTAGGCCCGGTGGGTGACTGCTATGGTTCTTTACCCTCTTGATACTAGTTTTTCCATCACATATTAGGTAGACAGAGTGAAAAAGCCCTCCTGTTATTTCTAGTTGGTCTTTTTTAGAAACCTTTGGGGTTTCTGTCATCATATAGCTTATAACCAAGTATGGACTCCAGGTAATTCCAACCATCATCCTACTCCCTTTATTATTTTTAGTGTGAGCCATAATGGTTTTATCCCAGTCACATTTCCTCCAAGGTCTCCTAAACCTTCCCTCCCTTCTAATGTTCTCTTTGATCTTTTGTTAATGACTTAAATCCCTTTATGTTTATTCCACACCAGGTTTCTTTCTCCTCCTCTCAGTTTGCTTCTTTGCACCTGCAGGTGTCTGGGCTGTTTTCCATCACTTTTAATTTCTTCCCCCATTTTTGTGTGTGTTGATTTTAAGTTTTACTCCCATTACACACTTTGGTAGCATGTTGAAGGTCTGAATGCAACTAGTTAAATGTAAATTTCTTTCTCAAATCAGGTATATCAGGATGAATAATAACATGTGCATATGCACACATAGTAGTCATACTCCCAGCTGTTATACTGAAGATTTAATATGGCACTTGTTTCTCATGTTCCTAATTTTCTGAAGCCCTATTTTATTGGTCCTGATCCTGTTAGATGTCATGAGCGCTAATGATTTTAGATACACAAATAATCCTGCTGTCTGAGTTCAGAACAAACATATGCTGGAGCATTAAAATAGTGCCTAGCATCTTGACAGATTCAAAGCTATGTTCAAATATTTTGAGTGCTTTTTCTTTACTAAAATGCTTCTTTTTCACCAACAAAGATTTGAATACAATTGCTATAGCTGTATTATAAAGACCAAAAGTGCAAATAAGAAAAGAACAAGCATTGCCCCCCAGCTCACATAAAAAGATCAACGACTCTGCTCTAACCAGTGCCGGAAGATGTTGAAAGTGGAATTTCCTGCTGTAGACGTCTTATTGAGGGCCTGAAGCTTGCATTAAGTGTGGAAATAAAAATTATTTTCTGTAGGTTTTATTTCTTCGGCCGTGTTAGGAGGATTTTTAAGTTGCACGCTGAATGTTTGCAGCAGATCATTTTTATTAAGTGTACGCTAAATGTGAATAATATGTGCCCTCTCCAGTTCTAGTGGTATCAGTGGTGGTATTTCAGCTCCTCTTAGCTGGAACTGGATTGAAACTGTGTGCATGACTGGGAGACTTATTATCATAGAATCATAGAATGGCCTGGGTTGAAAAGGACCATAAAGATCATCTAGTTTCAACCCCCTTGCTGTGGGCAGGGTGCCAACCACTAGAGCAGGCTGCCCAGGGCCCCATCCAGCCTGGCCTTGAATGCCTCCAGGGATGGGGCATCCACAACTTCTGGGGACAGCCTGTTCCAGTGCTTCACCACCCTCTGAGTGAAAGATTTCCTCCTAATATCTAACCTAAATCTCCCCTGCTCTTAGTTTAAAACCATTCCCCCTCATCCTGTCACTATCAATCCCTGTAAACAGTCGCTGCCCCTCCTGTTTATAGGCTCCCTTCAAGCACTGGAAGGCCACAGTGAGGTCTCCCGGAGCTTTCACTTCTCCAAGCTAAACAAGCCCAGTTCCC
>NW_010140253.1:0-2749 GCF_000699245.1 Pterocles gutturalis | reverse complement strand
TGATCATCTCCATGGCCCTCCTCTGCACCTGTTCCAAGAGCCCCACATCCTTCCTGTGCTGGGGGCCCCAGGCCTGGACACAGTACTCCAGATGGGGCCTCACAAGAGCCGAGTAGAGGGGCACAATCACCTCCCTCTCCCTGCTGGCCACCCCTTTTTTTAATGCAGCCCAGGACATAGTTGGCCTGCCAGGCTGCAAGCGCACACTGCTGGCTCATGTCCAGCTTCTCGTTCACCAGGACCCCCAAGTCCTTCTCCGCAGGGCTGCTCTCAAGGACCTCTTCTCCCAGTCTATACAAGTACCTGGGATTGCCCCAGCCCAAGTACCCAAGATTGCCCCCACCTTGCACTTGGCCTTGTTGAACCTCATTAGGTTCTCATGGGCCTGCTTCTCCGGCCTGTCCAGGTCCCTCTGGATGGCATCCCTTCCCTCTGTTGTATCAACTGCATCACTCAGAAGGGAAGGGAAGGGAGGAGAAAGACAGAGGAGAACAGAAGAGAAAACAGGAGTTGTACCTATCCTCAGGGATGAAGGCATCAAAAAACCCATAGAAGTATTCAGGCATAGAAACTCTTCTTCACACATGAAATGGAAGAGCCACACTTCAAGCGAAGCACAGAAATTGGTCTCAGTTCAGTTTCATTGCTGTTAATTACTGTGACTGAGAGAAAAGGATAGTTAACAGCTATGAAGCTGAGGGAGCTGTTAGTAGGAAGGGAGCTGATAAGGTCTACTCTCCACTGAGTAGAGAGAGGGGGACAGATTATTATCCCCTGTGGAGTCACAAGGGTTAGCAGAAGAGATACTGTGAAGAAAATCATATAATGTGAGATAACTAGCCTTCTTACTGAGCTCTTGATTTTATTATTTTTACTATCCAGGAGAATAATAAACTCTATATCCAGACTCACTGTCTGCAGGTTTACAGATACTACAAGTGACAGCAACTGCTTTGAAACGTAAGAATGCTGACAAAAGGAGATTCTTGATTTTTAATGATGAGTCCTTTAAAAGCGTGCAGTCTGACCTCACCAGCACTGATGCTCTAGTGTCTATAATTTACTTCTTATGTAAAGGCATACTCATGTGCATGCTACACTTGCCATAAAGACCCCTGCTGCCTGATTCATATTTCAAAAGAAGATAACAGATGTCAGTCAAACCTGAGATTAGGACAGGGAAGATACAGTCTGTAGAAGTAGGGATTTTGTGTGGCTTGGTTACAGAATTTGGTGAATGATGGTAACTTCGTGTTTGTGGTCATGGAGCCATCCAGAAATATAAACTCTGGAAATTCAATATGCCTTTCAAAAATTTACTCATACAGAATTATTATTGAGATCCTCTGCCTGTCCAAATAGACCAACCTTTTCACAGAGACCTAAAACTAAAGGAAATTAGAATTAATTTATTTGAATTTAGTTTATTTCACATGAGCATTAGTGCACAGATGCTCTCAAAAAACTAAGAACTATTTCTTATGCAGTGGATTTATGATGCTAAAAAAAATAGCACGTTAGTGAACAACTCTCTGTATCTCACCAGAATGTCATTTTTTTTTTCTGTGATGTTATTGCAGGTGATTATGTAGTCATGACTATCTACTTTGACTTAAGTAGAAGAATGGGATACTTTACTATTCAAACATACATTCCCTGTATATTAACAGTTGTTCTCTCCTGGGTATCCTTCTGGATTAAAAAAGATGCCACACCAGCAAGAACAGCATTAGGTAAGTCAATAATTCCCTTTTCTGCTCATTTTGTCTAGCTCCTACACTATAATTTGAAAATGTCAGCTTCCTTTCAAAGACACCACTAGCTGTGTGCTTTGACTTATTGCTACCACATCTTGCAGACCCAGATCTACTTATCACTGAAGCCTCTGGTTTTCTACCTTTAACAGGGTAATTGAAAGTAAACTACTCTGACCCTTTGGAAGGACTACTCTGACCCTTTGGAAGGACACTGCCACCTATTTTGCATAATATTGTAGAATTAATGTTTGTCTCCTTGTTCTCACTATGATATTTTAGTGACATTTTTAAAGAATAAATTAATTGCACTGCTGGCTTCCCTCCCTTCTGAAATTCTCCCCCACA
This sequence comes from Pterocles gutturalis, assembly GCF_000699245.1. NCBI lineage: Eukaryota > Metazoa > Chordata > Aves > Pterocliformes > Pteroclidae > Pterocles > Pterocles gutturalis. Next base: position 647 of record NW_010140253.1, on the reverse strand, counting down.
GGGCATGATGTCTTATATTTTCAGAAAACTGTGGGGTATAATAATATTAACTCATGCAAAGTGTTTTAGCTTGTGTGCTTGAAGCTAAGCTCCGTGATAGGTGTGTAGATATTTTTCATAGATTGTGGAGACTTATGCTGGTACAGGTTTTCCAGCAGCTCATTTATGTCAGGACCAGTGTGTACATTTTGGCATTGTGCTTTAGGATACACTTAGAGATGTTGACTATTTATTCTTGTGTCTATAGGAAAGCCTGCAGGTTTTGCCAGCATGAAGGGTATAGAGTTACATAGTAGCCAATTATGGGTGTACATCAGAACTGAAGGAAAAACATTTTAGTCCAGATGGTGGTTGCCGGGGCTGCTAATACTAACTGATTCAGAAATCTACCAGTCTAGAAAAAAAGAGAGGCTGTGTCAAGGTTTACATGTCTGTTTTCAAGCACAGAGGTTACTGTTCCCAGCTATTCATTGCTTCTTCCTTCTGGAGTTTGTTACCATCTCCAGTTAACCAGCTGGACTCTCTAAATCATTTCAGTTCAAAAGAACAAATCATTAAAAACTGATCTGCCTGATTGTTTGGATGAAATCGGACAGGAATTATTTGTAGGAGCAACTGATGCCTGTGATGGGTTTGCCCTTGGCTGG
>NW_010140252.1:0-4098 GCF_000699245.1 Pterocles gutturalis | reverse complement strand
TTCGTATCATAGCAAACTTGCTGAGGGTGTCCTCTATTCCCTCATCCAAATCGTTGATGAATATATTGAATAGCATTGGTCCCAATACCGAACCCTGGGGGACTCCACTAGATACAGGCCTCCAACTAGACTCCATCCCATTCACCACAACTCTCTGGCTTCTTTTCTCCAGCCAGTTCACAATCCATCTCACTACCCGATCATCCAGATCGCACTTCCTCAGTTTAGCCATGAGGATGCTGTGGGAGACGGTGTCAAATGCTTTACTGAAATCGAGATGGACCACATCTTCTGCTTACTTAAATAGTTTATTCTGTCAGGCACAGGAAACATCTAAAATAACCCATGGTCAATCTATGACAATTCAGAAGATAAAGCAAAAGAGAAGAATAATATTCCAGTATGGAGAAATCACATAGTCAGTCTGTCAGGTTCATAATTTGTGAAAATAGCTGCAGCTTTGAATAATTCACTCCATTTTTTTTCAGGCATTTGTCTTAAAGGATTAAGCTTCTGGGCATTTGATTACAAGGACTGAAAATTAACATCAAGTTTTTGATCAAATAATTGGTCTATGAATAAAATAAAAAAGCAATACAACTCACAAGATTTTATTTCATTCTCTCAAATATGCTGAACTGATATAAATGCATATAAATTACCAAATTTCTGAGTAAGAACACAAGGTTCTGTTCTGCACTTGTAACACTGGTTCGTTATAAGACATCTTTTCTTTTAGCAATATATTAAGAAAGTTGAAGATAAGAAGAGATGAGCTAAAATAGATTTGGAAGTGATGAGGCTGTTTTTAGGTTTATGGCTTATAGTTCTGAGCTTTCTGACAGTTTTGTCACTTAATGAAACACCAACTTATCGCAGTTAATATGCAGCTGTTGCCCTGTATTGCTTTCTAATTAGAGCTTGTTTGCAAACATTCCTTTCCTTACTTTGAGTAAAAAACACAGCAAAAATCTTTCAATGGGCTCCGATTTCTTTACAGCGGCAAAGATCACAATACATTGAAAATATTGCATGAAATCCTAGCCCCACTGAAATGAGTGGCAAAGCATCTATGTCATTGGCGTCAGCATTCACCCACAATCTGTGTACCCCAGAAAAAAAAAAAAAATAAACAACCTTCTGCTAGAGCCCTCCAAGTGTATTGTTTTGGGAGACCTTGACTGGTGTCTCTTTTCATGGAAGACAGAATATTAGTTCAATTTGTGTCCAAACCTGTTCACTGAAGTAGATACCAACCACATATAGTGTGGAAATGCCTGAAGACGAACTGTCAAAAGTCTCCTTGAGGGAGGCTCTGCATCAGCAAGCCCAAAGCCTCAAAGAGGTTTGAGTCTGGATAGACAAGATGAACTGTGTGAGGACTGTGAACAAGAGAAAGCAATAAACATGGGCTGAAGGGATACAGTTTTTTTCACTCTTATTTTCAGAGTGTATTTTGTGCATGGCATAAGTAGACTTGCGAAGAATAAAGCAACATATAAATCAGAGAGAGAGGACATTTAAATAAAGAGATGCAAATGTCAGCAGTGAAGAAAAACAGCATGATGAGGATGGAGGGTGAATTGGAGGGACTGTGTGGCAGAGGGAAGCCAGGATAAAACAGCCACTCATCCTAAGGAAAGAAAGTGTGTGTAACACTGTGGAAAATTTGTTAATAGTTCCCGTTGATGTCCTTACTCCTTTCAGCCTTTGGCTGGCTCTTCCTGAAGTTTTATTGCCTAGGAGGTGTTGAAGTCCTCTTATGGCTTTTCTGGGATCATCTAATTATTCTGGGAAATGTTTATGCTTCAAAGATGGGTACTTACAAAAAGGAAGAGTGATTTCTTCTTAAAGAAAAATGTTGATTGATATAAATGTGATCATTTTGCTTATTTAAATGAATTAGTTAAAATTGCTTTTTTCTTTTACAATGGAAAGGTCATTATCCTGGCGATATTGCAAATAATACATGGAAATATTAGCTCATGAGGATACCTAACCCAAACTCTAACAACTCAACATTTCACATATATGACTACAGATTTTCTTGTTAGCAACCCATAGAGTACAACAAGAGCTGAGCTTTTAATAGCTTGGTCAATCATTACAGGAAATAGCTACTTAGTCAAGTCTAAACTATATATAAAGCATGGCTAAAACTTTTGCAGAAATATTATAAGACAATAGCACTGCTTAATTGCAACAGGGTTTTCAAAAACATTTTTAAGTACAGAAAAGTAGAAATCACATTAATACTTAAGATATGGTTCTATACCAGTAAGTGCCTGTAGATATGTCATCTTTTTCTTTCTTAAAGAACAGAGATCAAAATCAGCTTGTGTTGCAAGTAAAAGGATACTGCTCACCAATTGTAAAATATTTGTTTCTAAAATTTATACCTAGGATTTGAAAACCAAATGATGCACTATGAGATTGTGCATAGGTACCAAGAACAAACATTTCTCAGATGGGAATTTGGCTTAGTTATCAGGGACTGATAAACTCAGAGTACAATTACCATTCGCATTGAATAGGGAAAGGATAAAATCCGCAATATTTGTCATTTTACTGACTGTTGTGTTATTGTTTATGTCATGACAAAACTAATGAAAATGCTTGTTCCAGTCTATTTTTTTTCCTAGATCTGCCAGGAACTACCGAGGCCATAGGCTGCAAGGCAATTCAGAAATCAGTGTGTATTCCTACATCACTTAATTATGTCAAATAGTGAGAGACAAAATATCTTTCACACTATCCCAGAATTAAAGCTGCGTACCATATGGGCAGAATATATGCACCTGAGCACCTAAGTAGAACATGCAAAGAACCATCATTCACATCTTGTTTTCTTTTACTGATAAAGAAATCAAACTTTTGAAGATCATTCCTGCAAGAGCCTTTTTTTTTTTTTTTTTTTTTTTTCCCCCAAATGGTTGAAAATCAATACTGTGAAAAACAGTGGAGATATTTTTCTATGTGGAAAGGCTTTTTTTTCCTAGCTGGACATATGGCTTAGTCAGGATGATTTAGATTCCTCAGAGCAAGAGGTGTCCTCTTGCTGCAAGAAACAGCTACTGACAAAACTAATAATGAAGTGGGGGGGTGTGAAGGCAGAGCATTGGTTTGGGCTGTGAGTGATCAGTCAAGTTTAGCATTGTACTCAGAGAAGTAAATTTTCTGAAGTACAGAGAAGGTATGTGACTTTCTTGTACTTTTAAGAAACTGTCTTATATAGATCTTAGAGGTCTTGGGCACTGAAATTCCTTTCTTCCTCTGGAAATGTAGATTATTTGAAAAGAGTAAAAAAAAAAGACTTCAGCATAATAGAATCACAACCTATTTTTTCATCAGTTTCCCCCCCTATATCAACTGCCTGTTTATTGTGTGTGACAAACTGAAACTTGACTTCCTTGGAGAAAATTGACCTCTGTTGCCATGTAGTAGAGCATTTCCACCACTCAGTGATGTTTTTGTCTCTTGAACATGTTCTTCAAGCACAGCAGAATTATTTGACTCAATTCATGAACTAATTGAGGGAAAGCCATGGATTTCTGCTACACAGATCATCGCAGTGGTTGTAAAATCACTGGGATTAGTCACACTGTACAGAGATGACACAGTGCAGAAGTCCTTCAGTGAGAGCCAGGCCATGCCCATAACCCGTCGATGAGCAGGGCCATGTGGATTCAGCAGCACAGACGTGAGAGGTGCCCAGGTCCGTTAGTATGGCTGTAGGTCTGAGGGAGGAAACTCAGAGCAGAAGTTATGAGTGTTGTGTTTTTGTTTGGTGGCACAGAGGGGTGACTATAATGGCTCCTGTAAGTAGGTGCTAAAGGTTTCCCCTGACTCCAGGTCTGCTGGTAGCAAGGGAGGGGCTACAGTGGTGGCTCCTGTAAGTGACTGCTAGGAGTTCACCCCCACCCCCCGCTCCAAGGTTTTCATAGCCGGGGTGGGGGGAGTGGGGGAAGGAGTACTACCAAGCTGGCCCCTGTGAGAAACTAATGGAAGTTTCCCCAGCTCCAGGCTGGACCCACCCCAGGCCAGGCCTGAGCCAACTGGCGCCTCTTAGTGTGGCTAAACTGAGGAAGTGCGGTCTGG
>NW_010140251.1:0-11652 GCF_000699245.1 Pterocles gutturalis | reverse complement strand
CCCGGGTCATTCTATGATTCTATGAAAGCGATGGAGTAACACACTTGCTAAGGTCGCAGCTAGAGGAATTTGAAACAGTAAGCTGAAACAGATGAGAATTTGTAGACTCTCCATCGAGTCACTAAAAATACTGGTGCAGTCACCCCAGTTTGCCACTGAAAGGGCATGCAGGAGTTACACAGGACTACAGAGGTATGCAGCAGTCTCCCTGCCTCCAGCTACTTACGTGCGCTACTGGTATTTCACTAGCAGGGGCAGAAGCAGCAATACTCAGAAGAAGCAAAATCTATCTCCTAGGTACAAAAACATATGTTCATTACAGCTACAAAACTACTTACCAACAGGTCTGTGATTTGATTCTTCTTGTACATCTGCTTGAAAGAGATTAAAAGATCAGATCATCAGCAAACGCAGTCACCGCTTCCCAGGTCCAGGAATGAACTGCATGTTCCAGACAGCCACAGCCCATCGGTGCTGCTTTACCGAGTCAGGTACCACATCAACACAACCCCCATGACACACCTGACAGCTTTTTCACCTTAATAATTTGAAAAAGTAGCAACATACTAAAACTTAGAGTCCAACGATGCCACAGACAAGAACGCAAGATAATTCCTTCTGTGTTTGCGTAAGTACACACGCAGTATGAATGAGCAGCTTTGTGTGATTTTACAAAGGTAACAGCAACTCCATGATTCACTGTATTCTTCACGTTAATTTACTGTAACCAGAAAGCTGCACTGCTCTTAACACGACATCTGCCCCTATTAAATCCCGTTACAAATACATCCAAATAATGTAAACTGTCTATCGTAACCCAGCCAGGTTTCAGTGATTTGTAACACAAAATGAAGATGTGAAGTTAAAATGTTTCAGAAGTTATCACTTACCTGTCTTTTGAAGATCACTTAAGTCTTCTGTGAAGAAATACACCAATAAAATCATAAACAAGAAGCAAATTTTACATTTTTATTTATAAAAGTATAATGAAGTGTTATGCCATTGTTAACAGAAGCCAAACGTTAGAAAACAAACTATCTTTCTAAAATACTTTTGGCTTTGCATTTCTGCAGATCTCACCTTTCATATGTTTATTCCACATGCAGAGAAGAGAAGTCCTACATCGATATACTGAGGTGTGCTAAACAGCATTACAATATAGGGGATCTCGACAGAAAGGGAGAAACACACCACACCTTGGTCCCACAGGCATGCAAGCAGCTTGAATAAGGAACAGGATGTCAGAATCACCCCTTGGAAAAACAGATGTTGGAAGGACTGCTGAAAAAGCAACATCCTCAACAAGAAATCTTACTTCGTAAAGCCATGTGTATTCAGAAAGACTTTGGATACAACGTTCAAACATTCTAAGCTACCACATGTTCCACCTAATTCTTCTGAGAAGACTGGAAACTATGGAAAAGAAAAATAATTTATCTGAGGTACCCGCGGTCTGTTAGAGCAGGACAGTTCCACGCAGTGGAGCCCTAGACCAGCCTCCTGAGCCACAGAAGCAGGCTGATAGACCCGTGTGGGAGACCGCAGTGACCGGCGGTGACACTGCTGTGGGTGTTAATGCACAAGAGCAGCAGGATGGTGTCGCATCCAAGCCCACTGTAGCTTGGGTGCAGACCCCCACAGATGGTACAGAGATTATCTTCTGCTCCCAGGGCAGTTAAATTACAGGTAACTGGGAGGCTTCTGCAGAGCCCTCTGTCGGGTACCGCAGACATCCCCAAGCCAGGAAAGATGTGAAGGCTCAGAGAGATGATCGGTCTCAGAATCATGCCACGGAAGTGGCTGACACCAAAATGCGTGTCACTTGTATGTTCCCGTGAGTGACAGTACACAGTCCCCTCACACTTTCAAACCTTTCACAAACAGGCTAAAGAGGAACATCAGTTCTGGTTAAACTTTGAACTAGAAATGCTGCAGAGCAGTTTAATTCCAAGAAAATTCTACAATTCCATGAAAAAACAGAGCACAGTGCCATTTACTGCACTCTGCAAATGCCTTTGCTTTTTTCCATTGCTGGTAGGCAAGCTGGGGGGCTGCAGCTTTAAGCAGCCTTACATCTTTATATATCATCCCCTGTGATGTAAATATTTGACTTTGAGCTGTAATCAAGGGATGATATCAACATTAAATCTCACAATACACTTCTTCCTCCTCACTGCAGCAACGCAAAGGAGAACAGAAATCATCCTAATGAAGTTTCTGGCAACACCTCTGCAGGCAGGGTGCACAGAGGGACTAGCGCTCTCCAGCTCTCTAAGGTCACACAGGTACCTGAACATCTTCAGCTTTTCTTGGAAGGATGTTGCCTCCTGAGCCCAGCGAAAGAAATCTCAAGACCTTTGCACTTCACTAGGAAGTGTAAGCACAGGGCACAAACCCAGTAGCTTGGTTTTTCTCCCATGTGCTCCAGATCACGGTATCAAGGCAAAGAAGTAAGCAGCACATGCAGAAGGAACATTGCATCACACACTGGTGTTTTGAAATAGACTGAAGCTCTTAACACATTTTCAGCAGCACACCCAACAATCCATCAACCCACTCATTAATTTTTAAAACTGATTCACAACTAAAGATCTACTTTACCTTCTGTGCACTCCACTGCCATAGCTTTCCTTCCTTGTGTTTTAAGGGGGAGAGGAAAAATTGGAAGACAAATGCTCTCAGTTATGAGAGTTAACACACAAAGTGGAAGACAAAGGTCACTTCCAAGCTCCTCTGCAAGAGAAGCTGGCTCATTTTACAGCAGTATAAATCAGCACCAACCACAATACTGTATAGTAATTACTACTAGAACTCAGGAGCACTAAACTAGAATATTTCTTAGGACAGGAAAAAACTTTTCATATAAGTTATGCAATAGTATTCCCAGATGTATCTGAAAGCTACACAAACAGATCTCCTCCTTAGTTTACTGCAAACACACACACTCTAAACCATGTTATCTATGAATAATCTCACCCATCCTGATTGCTTAAGGACTCACTGTAACACAGTTCACATCACCAAAAAGGGTTAAACTGTTTTTCGGTTGTCAAAAAACATGAAGAAATCAGCCTGCAATCTGCTGACAAGCCATGGACATGCTAGCAACGTCAAAAACCGGTAGTGTTTCTGTGCTGGTTACCATAAAAACCCAAAGCACTTTGTAACTGATAAAGCTCTAAAATTTCACTGCTGCAGACAAGCGCAGCTATTTTAACAAATGGACAAACTAAAAATACCGAAGGCTATGTACTTAGCTTAATGCTGACAGCTTCAAAATTCTAACAGGGAATAAATTGAGAAATCAACTGACCTATATCAAACAGAAAAAACTCCTTACCTATAACGACTTCTATCTTCTCGCTGTCTTGTTCTTCCCGGTCATTGAATACGTGACACCAATATGTCCCCTGATGCTCCACATCCACGTAAGTTTCCTACACAAGCATCATCCGTCATGCCGCCAGACCCCGAAGGAATATTTGTATCAGTTTAATTTAAGCCCACAAGCAAGAAAGAGTAAAAACTAGAAGTGAAGCCAAAACGAACCCAAAAGCTCATTCTCCAGTAAGCTGGACAGCACGTGTTGTTCTAGAAATGCTTTCAAGAATTGAAGAAGGAATGCAAATCCTCCCCACAGGCTCGAGATGCAGTAAGCACTGAATGCAACAGCTTGTAGAAAGCAGAGTGCTTTGCAGTGCCGTTAGAAAGAGCAGCTTTCACTTTTACTGATGCTTAATCTTTGTTACATCAGTATGTCACACCAATCCGAAATACACGATAGCCTTCTGCCCCATGACTGCACCTGAAACATGCTCAGGATGAAAATGAAGCACCCCAGACCCTCAGAACAGTATGGGCAGGCGAGGAACAGATCAGAAGAGTAACCCAGAGTGCCCTTCCATAAGAGGTTATCAAGGCTATGAAGAGGTGATTTTCTGCAAGGAAGCTTTCTGTGATCAGTTAAAGGTGGTGACGCAGTAGTGCCCCAGGGCTGGCAGTCTGCAGTAACTTACCACGTAGACATTTTTGCTCCCATTTGCCAAGGGAAATCCGTTTCTGAACCACTGGTAGTGAGGAACTGGGTTTCCAACAGCTCCACATTCTAGTACCAAGGCATCCCCCACTGTCAGGTTTTGTGGCTGAGGCTGAATACAGATGCGCAACTTGTTCTCGGGCAAACCAATTAAGCTCCCTTTAAAAAAAAAAAAAAAAAGGATAAAAGGAAGAAAAAAAAGAGAGGGTGAGACAATCGAGACAATCTAACAGCATATAGACTAACAAGAATTGATGACATTTGGCCACATCTTCCTGTAACTACAACAGATTGTTTTAATAGCAATGAAATTAAGTTCCTCGTCCTTTAATTGTAGTAGTAACAGCTACTTGTCCTTAAGTAGCAACAGCTTTCCATTTCTTCAGCTGAAAAGTAAAACAGGAATGTACCTTAAATATACTCCAGAAGTAAAAAATACAAAACAAAACACAAAGCCCTCTTCATATTATTTGTTCCTACCCTTAGGATCACAAAGGCTTCAGAAAAAGGAGCAAGTACGAAGAAGAGTAGCTGCAGAAGGACGGACTGAGGATCCAACTTGTGTGCCAGTGTTTGGAGTAAGAATTTAAAACTTAAAATCAAGTCAGCTTTAGCATATCTTTACTCTTCCCATTCTAAACTGAGCATCAAATCTTATGGTAAATACACTAAAAAAGCCCAACACTAGAAATGCTTAATGAACATCAGGCACTGACACGTCCCCATATAGAAATGCCTTTGGGAAAGAAACCTATTCAGAAACTCCTAAACACATTAAAGACTTATACAGATGATGTAATGCAAGTTTCTATAAATGATAACATTTATTGAAACAAAAAGTGTTGAAATTTATTTTTAAAACATCCACTACACACACACACGAGCGCTCCACTGAAAAGGTTTCTGATCTCTGTGTACTGAACAGTTCCATTACCCGACACATACCATGGCAAGCCCAGACCGACTTGGAAAGGTCACACCAGGGATCTTTTATCTCAGCTGCAAGGTCACTCATCTTTACTTTCAGACTATGCATGCAGACAGGTTTTGTCATCAGAACTATTTGTGACTGACAGTTAGGGGGTGATGACATTTCCCGCTGCACAGCACAATAAAGGGAGACAGTGATACGGATTCTCTCTTGTACTAGTGTCTGAGATTCTTGGGGCATTATAAACTTGTATTTCAGAGCTTCTACAAACCGATGTTTTGTATTTATGATCAATGCTGACTAGCATTTTTTAAAGAATGATTAACAAGAGGGAAGACAGACTTTCAGGAGACAATGTTTTTGCCACTCACCATGAGACGGACTTTGGTGATCACAAACTTCGAGTCGTGCCCACCGACTGAACACAAAGGAAGATTCACTGTTCACTCGACAGATGTAAAAGCCAGAATCGTTCACATTCACCGGATTCAAAACCAGCTCTGGAGAGTTACCATGGGGAACCTGAATTACAGGAGAACCAAGAAATATTTAAATTTAGCTTGACTTAATCTAAACCAGGTCAAACATCAGAATATTTCTTTCAATATCCGCAACACCAGCCTCAACTCCTTCACTTACTTGAACCTTTTAGATTAGAAAGTCCTGTTCTACAAGTTTAGTAGCTCAGAGACAGGTTTTCTTCCAGGAATAATTAATTTGCCTCTACTGAAGACAATTCTGAGCTTTTAAGCTAGTTGAAAAGTTCTTCCTGAAATTTATGATTTTTACCTTTCTCTACAAATAACTTGTAATAATTTCTTAAGCACTACTCCAACCATCATGAGTGTTACACTCAGCTCTTGTCTTAAGATACATTCAACTATGACCAGAAAACTAACGTTCTTCCACAGAAAAACACTTTTTAACTACATCCACATTTTAACTGTAATGAGCAGGAAACGACTGTAAGTATTTTTTAAGACACGTTTTGCATGATCTAGATAACCTTTTACACAGGCGTAGAAAATGAGTTAAAAATTTCAGTCCTAACAGCAATTTAAAATACCACAAACTTACTGCATTTTTAAAAATAGTGCTTACAATAAAATAACATCAAGAAAAAAGGCATTCATCTTGTAGAAAGATAACCAGGACCAGAAATTGGGCATAAGTGCTGCCCTTCAAATTCCAGAGATACCAGCTCTCATGCGTTCCAGTATTTCATTGAAGAAGTCTCTGGCAGCACCGAGTTCAGGCCTTCAACGGTTTATTCTTATGAAACCAGTTTCCATCTGTCCAAGACCAACAGCGGCTGGCATTTTTTCCAGTGTGTCAGTTTCTCAGCAGCCTGCGTTAAACTCCTTAGGAGGCTAAGAGACAACTAAATTTAGTTTCCTCACCCTCACATTCCAAGATTAGACTCCAAGGGGGTGGCGGTCCAGATGTAAGCAACCACCTCAATGTTTTAAATCACTGATAGGGTCATTATGTAGCATTTCTTAAACTTTTATTAGCATATATAGCAATCTTCTTTCCTTGTAATGGGTAACAGTCTTAAAAAAAAGTATAATCCAAAGTGATTACCTATTATTTCACTGCTTAAAACCCCCCCATGTTCCTTATTGCTATTACCTCTCTTTGCTGCTTGAACCACTGGTAGTGCACGAATGGGTGTCCTGCTGCCCAACAACACAGCTTGACGACCTGACCGGAGAGCACTGCTTGAGAGTCCGGCTGTACAACAATCTCTATACCTTTAAACAGTAATTCACATATAGGAAAGTTATTAAGAGATACAATTCCACAATTTCAATCTGCATTTCAATGGTCCTTTGAGCAAAGGAAGTTTCTGTCGCTACACACACTTTGTTTGCACTGTGTATACGTGCAGCTCCACTGAGCTACTTGACTCTGAGACACTCAAAATTGTCTTCCATCACACAAAAACCATGCTCAGATGGATCAGCACTCTACACAGCTTATCAAAGATTTAGAGGGGATCATTCCCCTCTATTTTGGGATACTTTGGGATTTAGAGGGGATCATTCCCACGTTTTCATTTTGGGATACTTCAGTCCCTCTCGCTCTCTACTCCCTACGGCAAATAACACTTCCATGGCATCGCAGATCCCTTCTCAGAAAGGTATTCCGGGTTCTGAGAGCCTGCTCAATCCCAACAACTGCTTTGAGTTGTTAATCTTCAAACTAAGATGAAGCACAGTCTGAGGGATGGATGAGAACAGCAGGAGACGGTTTAACTACAGCGTAGTGCGTTTTTCTGCTATTCCTCATGCAGCCTCACCAGCCGAAACACTGATTTCAGCTTTAAGCCTCTGACTCCTGTGGAACACGGGCTGGGGTTTCCTTTTGCCAGCCTGCAAGGTAAAATTTTCCACTTCAAATTTTAATTGCCAGGAAATAGCACGAGTGGAATTCTAACACCGGTCTGATTTAATCCAGTTGTTTTCTTAACCTAGACCATTCCAGAGATCTAATTACAGCACGGCCCCAAGCGCAGAGCCCTGCTATAACCAAGGGCATCAGAAGAAGGGCGCGGGGGGAAGGCGACTGCAGCACAGAGCGTTCAGCCTCGCACTGCTGTGAAAAATACACGGACCTGTGACCATGGTGTGCAGCAACGCTGAGCCAGCAAGCCGTCACCAGTCACTAATTTAAAGCATCACTCGCTGAGGGTGGTAACATGCAGGTAACGACCCCAGCGGGACCACAAGCAATGCCACACAGTGATGAGTGGCTTCTACAATCCCCCTGCTGCGGATTAACCCCGGCGGGCAGATAAGCACCACACAGTCCCTGACCCCGCCGTGGGATGGGAGAAGAGGGAAAGGAAGAACAAAACCAAGAAAAAACTTGGAGGTAAAAATAAAACGAACAAACAAACAATAATAATGATTGTTTAGTAAGTGCAGGATGAGTGGAGGAATAGGGAAGAAAACAAAAGAAAACAGGTGACAGGAAGGCACCCGCTGACCACCTCTCGGGGGCAGACTGATGCCTGGCCAGTTGCCAAGCAGAAGATGGCTAGGTCCTCAAGAACTCCTCTCTTCCCTGTGATCGCTGAGCGGGATGTTACATGGTATGGAATACCTCTTTGGTGAGTTCAAGTCATCTGTCCTCCAAGCCTACTGCACACCCCCAATGTCTTCACGGGGGGGACAGAGCGAGAAACAGAGAAGGCTTTGATGCTGTGCAAACACTGTTCAGCAAAAGTGAGAACGCTGGTGTGTTATCAGTACTGACTGGGTCAAAAATCGAAAACACAGGACCAGGAGAGCTGCTATGGAGAAAATTATTCTAGCTAAGCCCTGGGCAACTGGTTCCAGAAAAGCACAGAAATAGTGAACAGGACAGAGGCACTTCATCACCACTGCATTACTCTCAGAAATGAACAATCAGATACAAAATAGGTGTACATACTAAACAGTTCTTTTTCTTTTTATTTTAGAGTCAGTCTAATTTCCTTGTTTTGGGAGAAAGTAGTTCCTTCTTTATAGTTTAATGAAAACACCTTGCAGAAGCTGAAGGTGTAGTCTGGTACAGAGGCAGTGTCCAGATTGCTGGGGAAATAACCGTACAGAATAGTAGAGAGTAAACCAGAAGCCATGTTTAAAAAAAAAAAAAAAGCTGCAAAGAGATCACAAATATCCCAGTACAAGATTCAAGACCGTAATTTGCTCCAAGCCTTCTTACTGAACTCTCCCAGGAGTTCTCTTTTTATCTGCTTTCCCCCCACCCTACATATGTGTTCAACGGCTTAGCTGCACATCAGAACCTTTTCCTAGCAGAGAACGTTTGAGGAAAGAAACCACAACAATTGGATCTATGGGCTGAAACCTGAGCAGAAACCCATGTGGTCAACAGACTGCAACGGAGATTATATGATATCTGGAAATCACATAATCATTGTCTAGCTGGGAAGCGGGCTATATTAACTTACTCCACACACAATCTCATTCTGAAATAGTTCATCACACAGGCAGCTGCTCCAAAGTAAATCGAAAATTCCTGGCCTTTCTTCTCCGAAATACCTTCCCTCTACACCCTAGCCCTGAAGATTGCTACCTCAGTTCCTCTTTACCACTTCCCCTGCTGTTTTTCATAGTTAAAGAGAATGCATTAGCTACAGCTTTTGAGCATCATAATCACCTAACATTAACCACAACAAAGAGGAATTAATTATTTAAGTTTAAAGGAGAAAAAAAAATAAAGACGACTTCTCTTTACAAAGACTTACACTTTTTTTAAATCTCTCCTGATTTGCATGACTAAAATCTTAAGGAAATAGTTGAGAAAAACAAATTCTCTGAAAGATTAGTATTTTGCACTCCTTGGAAGTACTACAAACAACTTCTAAGAAATCTGATTCATAGTTTCTTCACAGTTTCATTTATTTTCCCGCAATTCATTCAGCACTAGACAGCTACTTCCTGCAAGCATCACAGAATTTACTGGTTAAAAAAGAAAACCTTCCAGCTCAATTTTCTGAATGATTACAAAGATAACATCAGTACCTCCATTTTCCTTGGAAAACGCAACTGACATTTACGGTTACGGATATTTGTGGAGAACCAGGACCACTCTTGTCTTTAGTACTCCCCTGGTAACCACCACATGGAGAACAAGAAAAAGGAACCAGCATCCACAGCGCACGACAGCGTACCACCGCCTCTGCCTCCACCTCAGCTCTTGCCCCCGTGAGCGCAATCCACTCAGACGACACAACACCAGTTCCTCCTCCCCACCAAGATGAAGTGGTAAACTTCAGCTAGACCACGCTATCACACAACTCAGTCGTGGTCCTCATGGCACAGCGAGAAGCAGCAGCCTTACCTAGACGGAACAGCTGCAAAGCATCACTATAATTTACTGAAAAATTCCAGGGTTGTCTTAATAATGGTCCTCAGCCCAGGGCTTCTTTTCTCACACTGTCCAAAGAACAGGACAACTATCAGGATGGCAAGGAGCTCCCTAGTCTCATTTCTGCTCCCTGCTCTGAAGGGAAAGTAGGATGAATTTCAGCACATCCTGAAGGAGGCAGAAATAAAACCCTGGTTTTGTCCTACAGCAAAACACTTGGTCTGCCTGGCCCTACCTGTGCATTCCCTTCCGCTGCCCCACTTTTAGACTTTTTGTGAAGAAGCAAGCTGAATGTGCCAGCAGCAAATAATCTAGATCTGTCCTAAATGAGTCTGTTCTTCCGTCCAGTTAGCAAGGTGGACTGGATCCAGCACGCACCAGAACCGGCACTAACTGGACCCTTCCCCTTCAATCAGGGTAAGCTATGACCCGCAGTTAATGAAACCTGTTGCCCGAACAGATGGCTGGCAACGCTACCTGTCTGTTTAACTCAACCCTTACAGTTCTGCCAGCATCCCCCCGAGGCATCGCCTGACCCCGCACAAAGCCAGCAGCGGGACTGACAGCACCGGTCCTCTCTGCGCAGCCAAGCCCAAGCCTACAGCAACACTGCGTGAAGCCTGCTCACCTACTGTCAACCTCAGAACCACAGGAGCCGGTTCCCGTGGTAATCGTACCAACACCAACGACTAGACTGAAACACTAAAATCGTTTTTACCTACTGCGGAAAACAAACACGTCAGTGTTTCCAGGGTAAAACACACAGTTGCATTGAAAGCACAAACCAGAACTGACCTGAGTGTCCGAGGCACTGGAGAGCCTCCGTGTGCTCCAGGGCCTGCAAGAACCCCGCCAGCTCCACCACAGTGCAGCCCTGATCCCCCAGGAGCTTCAGCAGGCTCCAGCTGGGACTCCCTTCTGGCTCCAGCACTTGGAGGGAACACTGCTCTAAGTCCAGAGGGCTACAAAACAATGAGAAAGACACGGCATAGACCTTCTTAGTACTTTTTCCTCATAAAGGAGCCAAGTTAAAAATCACTTGCAGACAAACAAAAAGATTAAAAAAGAAAAAAACAACCACCCATCAGATGTGGGGAATTCCCAGCTGATTTGGACATATTTGCAATCTTTCCTTCAAGTTTCAGGAGTTCAGAGGTTACACAGCAACACCTCCAGAGACAGAAAGTGGTTGTTAGCGAGTTGCATGCGACAAAACAAGAGCTCCTACCTAACAATTCTGACCACATGTGTTAAAAAAGTCCAAGTTTCACTTTTTAAAGTCTCTGCAGAAAAACAAGTACAGCACCTTTCATTTTCCTGGGCACGATTCAGAAGCGGTGAAGAGTGAGTCAGAACCTCAGCTGGACGGACATACACGGCCGTGCCCAGCGCTGGGACCCGCTCCAGCGAGCTCAGCCCCAGGTAGGAACAGGCAGGTTTTAATCTGGGTGTTAACTCTTCATACACTTGTACTCACAGCAGGTTAAACTCAGGCAGATGACAAGGAAACTAACGCAGCTATGGAGGGGGAATGCAAGTTTATGTATTCCCACTAAAGGGATTCAACGGTGTTTCTTTCATCAAACCACAGCGCCATGCAAACCCGGAGGCGAGATATTTTCGCTCATCACAAGGACTCTGACAGTATTGTACTGATACTGCAGAGAACCAGACACAGCGACCGGCCCTGCTGCAGGGGCACGGGGCAGCGCTCAGGCTCTGCTCCCGTGTCACAAACTGTCACAGCAAAGACAGGGCACAACCCTGCCGCCCCGAAACGCCTCCTGCTGCACCCCCCCGGGCCCCA
>NW_010140250.1:0-3531 GCF_000699245.1 Pterocles gutturalis | reverse complement strand
GGGGGTCGGGTTGTAGGCCTGGGGTTGAGCTTGGTGGTGGGTTCTGGGGCAGGGCTACTCGCTGTGGGGTGAGGAGTGAGTTGGAAAGGCTGGGGGGCTGGGCCGCGGCCCCCAGGGTGTCTGTCTCCGGGTGTTCCCTCCGCGTAACGGCCTTGTTCCGTGGCTGTGTTTTGGTCACTCTGCGGCCGGGGTTGGCTCGGCTGAGGGAGGGCAAGCTTGTGCTGGAGCTGGAAAAGAGTCAGTAAGAGCCGTGATCGCTGTTAGGAGCGAGTGGCCCTCGGTTATCCGCGAGGATGGGCCGTTAAAGGGCAGTTCTCGTTTGACACCTGTGGCGCGTGTTCCCCTATCCCAGATGTTAACGCGAATCCCTCTTTAACGTCACTTTAAACCTCCCTGCAATGTGACTGAACCAGTAACCCGGAGAAAGCAGACCTGTGGCTATTCTGCGTTTTGCTGAAGGACAAGAAACCATTCAGTGTGCTCTTTGGAAGCCTGATAGCTCATCTGCAAACTTGCTCTGAAATAAAGGAGTGCCAGGAGATTAATTAATAGTTCAAAGTGTTGAAATAAGCTTATGGATTTCCTAGGGAAATGCTACTTGTTTTTCTTAAAGCTGTACTGAATTAGGTCACCTCTTCAGGCCTGTTACAGCGCTTTCCAAAGCTGTGTTGTCATTGTGGAAGTCCAGAGGGTTTACTAACAAGGGATGGGCAGGTCCAGCACAGGTGCAAGATGTTAGTCCTGATTAAAGGTGTGAACTATTTAAAAGTTTATATTTGAACTATAAGGCCTTTCACTTTTTTTTTTTTTTTTGTCAATTACAGAAAAGATTCAGCTCCTCGGTCTGAAAGAGTTTTGGAAGTGAAGAAGGAAAACAAAAAGAACACTGTTATGTCTGCTGCTAAGGAAGATGTTTGTAACCACGTGAAAGTGGTGGTCCGTGTCCGTCCAGAGTCTCAAAAGGAAAAAGATGGCAACTTTAAGAAGGTTGTTCATGTTCTTGACCAGCATATATTGGTCTTTGATCCAAAGGAGGAGGAAGTTACCCTCTTTCACGGGAAGAGACTGACCCACAGGGATATTACCAAAAGACAACAGAAAGATCTTAAATTTGTGTTTGATGCTGTTTTTTCTGAAAGTTCATCCCAGTTGGAAGTTTTTGAGCATACTACCAAGACTGTAATTGACAGCTTCTTAAATGGATATAACTGCACAGGTAACTTTGCTATTTACCTTCTTCAATTCAAAAATTTCAGTAAATTCTTCAACTGCTGCAGAGGCCTTAGAAAGGCTGAGATGTAAATAAAGCATTTTGGTTTAATTTAGATATGAGAGGCTGACTTTTTAGCCTACGGAAGTTAGCATAACTCTATTCTGAAAATTAGTTCATGTTAAGGTTATAATAGACTTCAGAATTTTAGCTGAAATATACATGCTTATGAGGGGAGTTCTCTGGAAAGAGTTACTCAACCAGAAGCAGTTGTTTCGGCAAGTGTGTGTAGCTTGCTTTGTGAACTCTCTTTAAGAACTTGGTTTATTAATTGTCAAATGGAACATGGTGAGGAAATGAAATACCTACGTGCGCTAGGTTGATGGCTTAGGGTTATGAGAGTAAGAAAATATTTTCATGTAAATTGCCAATGAATGTATTTTGAACTGAAAATGTGAAAGTAAATGAGGTTTTGAAATAGCTTTCTGATTATAGCTGTAAAAAGTAAAGCCTAAGTAAGAAACTTGATCAGTCTATGAAAACAGCTGTGCAGAATGATAGTAGTGTGTGAATGTCCATTTGACTTTGGTGTTCCTGGTTAGCTTACTGGTATAAAGCCCATCTTTTTGTTTTGTTTTTGTTAAAATTTAGTGCTTGCATATGGTGCAACAGGAGCTGGGAAAACCCATACAATGTTAGGTTCCTCTGAAGATCCTGGAGTGATGTATTTAACCATGATGGCACTTTATAATAGTATGGATCAAATAAAAGAAGATAAAATATGCAATGTTGCTGTCTCTTATTTGGAGGTGAGTTGCTGCATTTGGTATGTTGTTTTTAATAAGGCATATTTTAATAAATAAAGACAAGCTGGTTTTGCCTCCTCCTGGCACTTTCTGGGACTTTAAAAATGTCTCCTTGATAAGAGTGGAACTGAACTGTGCTCCAGAAATTTGTTGTTATTCATGGGCACCTGTTACAATTATAGAAAAGCCTGCCCAAAAAAGACAATCTCTTCTAATATATTCACTAACCATTTTAATAACTTCTGTCTTGTTAACCAGTTGCATCCCTCTGAACATCCAATGATGTGTAAAAGAAAATATATTTTCAGGGTTATGTTTCAGGACGTCACAATAAAATTTTATAAGCACTGTGAAATAACACAACAAAGTGATATCTAATCCCTTTTCTATGATTTTTTTAAAAGTTTTTTGTTTATTTTATTTGTCTGAGGTACAGTACAGTACTTGAATTAGAGCTGTTGTGCTAATGGTTAGCTCTTTACAAATACTCCTTTTGTTGTCACTTTCTCTTCTCTTCAACTTTTTTGCATCTCTCTTCTGTTTTTACAAGTAGTTGTCTGGGTGCTGCTGTCAAGCAGTAGTAGTAAAATTGTTACCTTCTAGCCCCCTTAAAGCCTCAATGGAAGAATAGTTAGTACTTAAGGAGGAGAAGGAAGAGGGAAAAGTTTGTTTTTCCATGTGCTATTTCAGGTGCTTCCACAGACCATGAAATAAGGTATTTACGAATTTTAACAGAATTACGTTTGAATTAAGAACTCTCTCTGAAGTATGGATTATGAAGTGTAGTAGAGGACAATGAGTGCTTTGGACTCATGCTTGCAGCAAAAGTGGTTTTTTTGTAAAAAAAGTAAACTTATTTTAAATAGTAAATAAGGACTGTTTTCTGGGAAGGAGTGACTGCGATTTCAATGTCTAAAAAAAATCCTCAAATTGAATTAATTGAGTATTTCAAGCTCAAAATAGGAAAGCTGTTTGGCAACAATTCTACAGAATGAATTTGTTACTTTGTCTTTAAGAAATTTTAAAAAAAGACAGTGAGGATTTCTGTTTGGTTAAGTTTAACCCTGTTAAATATATTAGGACAGTTTTAATAAAAGATTTTAAATTCCATTTCAAAGGTCTACAATGAACAGATCCATGATCTGCTGGTAAACTCGGGACCTCTGGCTGTTCGTGAAGATAACCAGAAAGGGGTGGTAGTTCAAGGGCTAACATTACATCAGGTACGTAAACAGACATTGAAATTCAGGAAGCCTTGCAGTGTGTTTGAGAAAATTATAAAGTTCCCATTGATCTGTGAAAGCTGGATACAATTTGGCAATTTCCTAGTGGGGTTTTTTTCTGGTCATGATCACCAGTACCTTAGTAACTTGCAAACCTAATTAGTTAATTATTCAAAAGCATGTTGTGGAAAAAACTGGTAATGTTCTTGAATATAAATGTATAAAAGAATTCAGTCTTTATTATCGAAAGGGTACCAATGGTTTGATGCTCACAG
This sequence comes from Pterocles gutturalis, assembly GCF_000699245.1. Classification (NCBI taxonomy): domain Eukaryota; kingdom Metazoa; phylum Chordata; class Aves; order Pterocliformes; family Pteroclidae; genus Pterocles; species Pterocles gutturalis. The sequence goes on along the minus strand of NW_010140250.1, from coordinate 17 downwards.
AATCACAGAATGTTAGA
>NW_010140249.1:0-3690 GCF_000699245.1 Pterocles gutturalis | reverse complement strand
ACAGTTAAACAACTTTCTATCTTAAGCTGCAAAGAACATCTGGTTTAGTTTTTTTTTTCCTTGTTAACTTTTTCCCACGCTTGGCTAGAGCCCAAGAAAAGGTTAAGAAGAAGTAAAGGTGTCTGGTTATCTTTGATTATGCGTCTCTAAATAACACCTGTCACTGCCCTGCTACCTTCTGTCACGTAGAGGTCTGTTTGAAGGTTTGAGTTAGGTTTATCTCTTTTTGGCAAGTGGGGCTACTGCTACACAACTATTATTTTACAGCAAGCGTTACAGCAATTCTCTATAAGTGTTACAACAAAAGCTTTTATAAATTGGCATATATTCATAGGGTAACACATTGCGTATGTGATCAATATTATACATATTAGGTATATTGTTAGGTTGTGGGGTTCACCTAGAGGTCAACTTTGGTTCAGGGCCTCACTGCTCAGGCCTTGGTATTTCACGCTCTGTATAGTTTTCATTTAAAAAGACAAATCTGCATCTGCCCTCCAAAAACAAACGTTGGAACAGTTCTTCCAACCAGAACAGGTATACTTTCTGAAATGACACTTTCTTCTTATTAAGGAAACTAAAAGTATTTTAGAAGATTGGTGGTCTGGGTCAGAGGCTTCCTTATGAATAGCTGATATTGCATCAAAAAAAGTTACAGGTTTTGGTTCCTTGGAAAATTGTGAGTCTAAAAATCTATCCTATAAGATTAAAAAAGAAAGACAAATCATTATTGTAGTAACTGATCTAATTTAGACAGGTCAATGTAAATAACTTATGTCTTTATTCCTTTATTACTCTCTAAGTTTGGAACTAGAGTTCCTTGTTCCTTGAATACTTTTTCTGCAAGTATTCCTCTACCTGTGACAGGACTGTATCAAATAGTACTGGCCCCAAGTGCCTCTGTGCCACAGGAAAATCTTGGATCACGCAAGTGCTCTATTTCTGGGTTTTTCAGGGGCTTTTTGGTGGTTTTTTTTTCACTCTTCCCAAAAGGATAAAGCTGTAAGTTTCTGAACAGCTTTAACGCAAGACAAAAAAACAGCTCTTACTTTGAATGATTGGCTAATGCCAAATGAAGGTCAAGTTCAGCCTTACAACTTGGATTTTATTGTAAACATCCAAAAAGAAAACCTTACCTTATGAAGAAGAGGGTATGATGCAGGTTTAGGAGAAGATTATTTTCTATACACAGTAAAAGCTCAGCTGATTAATGAAACAGAAAAGGTATGTTGTTGTAAGGGCACGCAAATGCTTCATACTCTTGAGATTTGCCCTGTACCTCTAAAAAAACTCACTTTTTGTTTTCAGAAAGGATTGCTTATTGGCTCTCATGAACATACGTATTGTTGATGCGTGGACGGTTTATCATTTATCACCTGCCTTCACAGTATCATCTGAAAACTGTGCTCACCAGGAGACCCCTATGAATTGCAAAGTTTCAGTCTAATTTCTGGAGCAATTTTGAAGGAAATGGAAAGAATTTTGACTACACAAGTGGTGGCTGGTAAATCAGTTCTCTTTGAAACATAGATTGCACCTGTCTTCACACATTAAGAACAAGAATTTTTAAGTCATAACTTTCCTCTTCCAGAAAGGTGTGAACACATATTTTTGAGAATTTAATGCAATTACTGTAAAGCTGTTCTCCCAAGCATCCCATCAACTCTGGACAACTCTACAATTGCGTAGGGCTTTCTGAAATGATGGTTAGAGCTCATGGACTGGAGCTCAGTCAAAATCTATTGTGTGGACTGTCAGGAGATGGATGCTGGGATTCCCAGCTGTGAGAAGTTTAAAGATGTCTGCACTGCAGGCATGTAATGCCTCGGTCTTTGCTAGTTAAGCTGACATCATTGCTCATACAAGCAAGGTGAAGGTAAAATGAAGGCGCCAATACAGTAACTAGAAAGTATAAAAACAGGTGAGCAAAATTGAAAAGAAGCTCCTACAACTATTAATCCACTTAGGTCACAGCTGAAGTTTTCTCTTGGCCTACAGCAACCCGTAAGAAGGTATTCATGCAGGTCTGTTAACAGTTGATTTGAGAGAAGACAATGTTAGAGTACTGCTTGTACATCAATTCCCCTTCTGCACATCTACCCATGTAATTTAACTTTTTTTTTCTCAATAGCTCTGTTTTTATTATAGGAGAGGGAGTGGCTCTTGAGTGCTTTTAAATTTTGAACAGTTTTGCTAAAATTGTCATTGTTTGCTTCTGGCATTTTAATGGCAGCCTGCATGAACCAAGACTTGCAGCACTGGGTTTTGGGGGTTATTTTGCTATTCTTCTGAAAACCAAATTAATATATTTGTATTATTTTCCAAGCTGGTTTTGTCCTGTGGCAGGGCTTGACAAGTACAAAACTTAAACAATGTTCTGCTTCTGTTTTGTATTTGGGAAGCAGATCAGTAACTCAAAATTTCTTATGTACTATTAAAGGCCTTACCTGCAGGAGGGCATCCCAGTCAGTCAGCAGTTCTGACATCACAGAACTTTTCTATTTGTAAATTTTAGAGATGATTTTTCTAGTACCCTCCACTGAGAGATGCAAGGAGAAAGGACATAAACGTTCAAAGCAATAATAGCTTCTACACCTCTGCTAACCATCTTTGGATGAGATGTACTAGTCAAAACACAGGAAATCTTTATGTAATGTTCCTATAGATAGATCATACCGGAGTTTAATTTTACAGAATATATAACAGAAGATCTTGAATTCTCCAGTTAAACTTTCTCTAAACTCAGGCTAATGAAAAGCTACCAGGATGGCTAAAATAAAAGCATTTAACTTTGATCTTAAATCTTGTACTTTTGAAATATGGATTCAATTTAGAAAAAGAATACAAGTGCACTGATTATCATTTTGAAATAACGACTACTTGAAACATACGCGTAGGCATTTTTTAAATACAATAAATCTGACAATTACCTGGAATTCCTTAAAATCTTATACCATATTAAGCCTCAATAAAGGAAGCAGTACCTAGGCTTATGTATGGAGATTCTGTAACAACGTACCTACTTGCTCAGGGAAGTATCACAAATTTCCAACATTTTTCAGAACAGATAGCTTCAAAATACTTCAGGCCCTTCTCAGTTCAGGTTTGGCGTATGGTAAGTTTTAGAAGCTAAAATCCACGTGTCTGAAACTTCAAATCTTTCAGTACCAAGACGCACAGTTGTTTACCAGCAGACTGCCGTTGGAGCCTTACTAGCGATCACCCACACGCCCAGTGCTTAGGCTCATTTCCCCAGCCTACCTGATTTTTAAAAAGACCTTGAACTGTAACTCCAGGTAAAATCGATTGGGATACATTCCCAGTCACGTTGTAACAAAACCATTAAAAGTTTATTGCAACTCCTTCCTGTTCAGACGCCGTTAGGGTGTTTACACGGGTTTATTCCCTGCGGTAATTAAACTGCCTCTTACTGAACTTGGCTACTAAAAGCACATTTACGTGGGAAATCTATTTTCCCCTCCCTTTCTTGTGGGTGTAATTTATTTTGCTAGCACAGCGTGCAGGGGATTTCATGCCAAGCCCACGGATGGGCGCAGACCCGACCCACGGCAGCTGGGGTTTGTACCCAGGCTCTCTGCTGCGCCGGCTCTACACGGACAGTCCCTTCGCTTTGCTGAAGGACGAGAAAACCTCCCAGCGAGGCGCCGGGGCGGCGGTGGCGCGGGGATC
>NW_010140248.1:25625-32765 GCF_000699245.1 Pterocles gutturalis | reverse complement strand
CCTATCCCAGCTGGACCCAGGACAACTATACTGCAAAGCAAATGGGGAAATATATTTTTCAAGCAGGGTGATAGGAGTCAGAAGTTTCCTCTGCTGTGGGTTTCTTTAGATGTTTTCCCACATTCTTATTCTTTCTGTTATTTGTCAGCTTCAAATATTCTTTCCTTCTATGCAGTAAAAGGTGCTAATTCTTGCTTTAAGTGAGATTTACAGTCACAAAATTGTGATTACTTTTGCTTTCTTTTTATCTCTTTACAATTTATGCACATGAGTAGTCAAGAAGTGTTCAGCAAGAAATTTCTTGCTCTAGTTAACACTAGCAGAATTAATCAGGGGATAGAACCAAAAAGATATAGTTGCTGCCTTCTTCTTAAAATATTCTATACAGACAAACACATAGACAGAAAACAGTTCTTGTAAGTACCTGCTCAGCAGTACGTAGCAGTGACAGAGATGGGCAAAGTCATCTTCTTGATTAGGAAGAAAAGTCTAAGGATGCTTTTTCTCACTCCCACAGGCATAATTTCACATGCACACTTAAATAAATGTATTCTAAACTGAATAATCAGACATCATGATAAATGTGTCTGCATATACCAGTACCACTGCTGTTTTAGAGAGGTATTAGCCCCTTTCTACTAGTAGAAGGGCAGTTTTCAGACAAGCTATCTCACCACCATTATTGAAAAAAGACAATCACATGTAGCATTTCACTCAGAGGCTGTTGATAGTCAAGGAGAAAATATAATCAAAGCTTTTGCATCATTCTAGTTTGCATTTCTCAGTGTTTTCCTGTCTTTGCAAAGCTCATTAAGCTGTTTTAAATAAACAATTAAATAGTATTGAATATTCATTATTCCCTATACAAAACATTGCCTGCAAATGCTGCAATTAATTACAGATCTTTCTTTTTATATAAAACCACCTTTGACATTCTTTTTTATAAAATCCTTCTACTTTAAAAAAAGAAGGCAAGTGATCTCCAAGTGGAGTCTACTGAATATTATAGTCCACATTGAATAATATTCCAGAGGGGAAAAGTAAATGAAGCTCCTATAGTAGCTGAGAAAAAGCTTGCAATCCATTAGATCTCTGGTGAAATCTATTTACAGTGATATAAAAAGAAAAGTTACTGACCCCTCATTTATTCTAAACCTTGGTATTTCTTACATTAAACACTTCACCATCTTTTTATCAATTAGATCAACACTCAGATTGCCTGTTTAAAAGGTACTAGTTTAGCAGGAAACTGAATTTCTGGAGATTTCTAACATGTGGGATTTTCATAATCTCTGGAGTATTCTGCAGAGGCTGCTCTAATTAAACACGAAATATAGCTGGGCTACATTTCAGTTCTTCAGTTATTGCAAGTTTTCCACCTGCGTCTGAAATTGTGGAATGTATGTTGATGAGACTTGGGCTATGAAAAATTCTGGGGACGGAACAGACTTCCAGTCCCAGCAAGTCTGATGCAGAAGTACACAAAGATTTTGTTGACTTATGTTAAAAATAAGGAAGAGGATGGATCTACTGACAGAAATTTTGAAGCTCATTTAATTTAAATGAATTATTTAATTAAAAGAGGTATTTAAGACCTAATAAGATAAAATATCATTAGCAAAGCAAAGTTACCAGTAAGAATCTTGCACATGTAAGAATGCATACAAAAGTATTATAAATGCTAAAAATCACAGCACTGAAATCTACACAAACAAGAAGACTCTCAACTAATATATGAGAACAATTATCAGAAAAAACAATAATAACCAATAGTGCTATGCTGGTTTATGCCAGCTGAACAGCTAACTCAATAACTTCCAACATGAGTATCAGAGTACATGAGTCCACTCACATACAGAAAACCAAAAACTACTTATCCCATGCTATGCTTCATAATAATCCTGCTCATTTCAACAAGATTGCCGAAGCAGTTCCATTGCTACTTGCAAAAATAGTCTTTGATAACCTCAGATTAAGATTCTGTGAGAACAGATATAGCCACTATATTACCAATAAAATATTTTAAATCTAATCTGCTTTGTAAAGAAAGCATTACAGCTTCATGGGCAGGACACTTGTCTTACTCCCATGCCTACACATGTTATTGCTCTGCTGTGTCACCTTGGAAAGCTGCTTCAGACATCTCTGCCATTTTTTCCCTTGCTATCTTTGATTTGCTGTCTGTTAGGGCTTGAATTGTCTTATACAATGTGCTTGTACAGCATCTCTTATAAAAAAGGCCTCTATCTTACTTAAGCCTGCAAATGCTACTGCAGCACAATTTAAAAAATAGCAACATACTGTTGTACAGGTGAATTTAATCCATCAAAGAGCTAAATAGCAAAGTGTGCTAAACAAAAAAAAAAAAACACCCCGAAAATCCTACATGATACCTGGTTGAAGGACTGTTATACTCAGAAGACAAAATTGAGTTAAATTGCTTTTCCTCTCAATCACTGTTTTCTCCTTGAAATTTATTTAGTAAGTCATAAATCCAAAGGGTGGGTTCTAGTTCTCGTTACATTTCTCTTGCCAGTGTTTGGTGTCCATTCAAAACCAACCACGGTGATTTTAAAGAGATTTAGAGCAAACAACCCAGTCAAATAATTTTCTTCTCACTTTCCCCACGCAAATCCTAATTTCGTGTGTCAATGGCAACAGTCATAGTGTGCATGAATACCTTTTGCATTCACAGAGAGAGAAAATAAATACTTTTAGGTGCTTATGTCAAAGAGAATTAAGCAATTTGAGCCAACTTGTAGTGTTGCCTAAAGTGACTTCCAAATAAATAAAATGATCAAATTTGTTTCAATCTGATTTTTTAATGATTTTTTTTTGGTATCTTAACTGAACTGAAAATCCCAATACTTGCCCAGGTCTAAAGATTTTTTTCATGTCATCTTACATCAGCTGGAGAAACAAAGGAGGTAAGAGAATGAGAAAAACAGTAATACCATAATGTCCAAGACCTCAGGATCCTTGTGTACAAACTGTTACTAGAAATAAATATCCATTAGCTCCAGCTGCTCCTGATATTAACCAATAATAACACATTCATTTCTTACAACAGAAAAGAGCAGTACTCTTGAGAAGTTTCCATATTTTTCCACATAATGGGAAAGAAAACAAGATGCTTATGAGAAAAGTTTTGCTGACAGGTCATAACAATGCAGTTAAAGTGTCAATCACATAACACTGCCCTAGATAAAAACACACAGTATAGTAAGAAACATAAAATGCTAAATGCATATTACATCTATTAAGATGTCAAAGAAAGCAGCATAGACTTGGTGTATACATATAAACTTGGGTTCCTGAAAGGTGCAGCTGTATTTATATTTTGTCTGTATTTTAGGGAGCACCCTACCACTTTTCTTAAAAATGAGAAGAGATATTTGCTCCTCAGAGGAAACCACCAGTTCATTTTGGATAGGTATACACTTCACATACATTTACAAAATTTGCGATCTTGATATACCGTCTGGAGAAGTTTTACTCAAGTAAGCTAAGTCAGTAAGACAGTATATATTATTAAGGGTATGCATTCAGTTAATGGTTTTCTACCTATAGAGCTCCCAAGTTCATTATAAAATGAAAGCTGAGGTTCTCTTGAGGTCTGTTTTAAAATAGAATAATAATAAATGCTTGAGCCACTGGCATAATTGATACGTGTTTCTGTAGGTACAAAAGAAGAGAAAATAAAAAAGCTATCTTTTTTTTCCCCTCTAACAGAATGGAAAGGAAACCAGGCATCTTTCCTATGCTAAACATCCACATTCTCATTTCCACTGGTAACAGCCAAAGCAGAGTAACATTCAGTAGCATTAGCAATAAGCCTCAGAATCACAGAACCATTTGCCTCTGACTTAATTAGTTTCTTCTGTAAGAATTAAGTTGCATTTTCCTCACAGAAGAACGTCTTTCTGAATGTTATTGCAGTCTGGTGTTAATATTCAAATCCAACAACCCCTCTTGGGCACAGCAGAATGACTCCATTTATTTTACCACATGAAAACACCATGCAGCTCCCAAGTGTGTATTTTCAGTGGGAGAGCAGGAGGATGGCTAGCTATTTACAAATGAGCCAGAGAACAATATTGTAAAATTATATTCCATAATAACATTAATGTTTAAGACAAACATAAAGGAAACATGCTAAGGTACAGTCTCTGCTGAAACAATTTGCCTTTTTGGTTTGGATCTTTTCCCATCTGAACAGCAACAGTTCACCTGTTGAGTCAGGGCTACGTGTTCAGGTGCATTCCTGAATCATCCCAATCAGCACAGCCTATGGCAGTGGTTCCCAACCTATGTACCAAGAGGCCACAGTATGTGATGCACAGTGACCCAAACTGAGACCCCCACAAATCTGAAAAGGTTGCATTTCTCCTCCATAAACTGCCACACAATGCAATTTGACACACTTTGTCTATTCTGCACACAACAGGCCTTGCTACTACTCACCAGCTCATATATAAATAATTTGGGTAAGGTTTGCCCCATACTGAACATAGTCATGAAATCTTCAAATTTGCACACTCTTTGCCAACCCTTCTGTAGCTTCTTTCATAATGTAAAACTGGTTTGTTGCAACTTTCTGCAAGTTATTTTCTGGCTATTATAATAGAAATTAAAAATGAGACAGCTGAATATAGCAATTGCATCTAGTGTGTTAAACCACCATTATTCTCATGAGCTCTCATCAAATACCTCTGCTAATTGGTTTTAATAAATGGTCTTTTATGGAAAAATTTATAATGGAAGAGGACTCAAGATTAAAACTGATTGCTAATTACCTATTTCTCCAGAAATCAAGTCTCCAGAAGTGTCTCTCCCAAGAAACCGGCACATTCAAAGCCTTGTTTTACGCATGTCACTGCCTATTAGTGACTGTTTCCTGCTTTTCCGAAGAGACTAAAAGACATCAAACATAACTACTACTCTTTCTCAAATGTAACTACTACTCATTTGAAGGAGGAATTTTATACAGGGTTATCAGGACAAACTCCAGTAAAAAGGGGAATCCATGAGTTCATCCAAGAATGCCTAAGCAAATAATAGCTTTGTGTCTCTCTTATAGGCGCAATTGAAAAACATTGTTTTCAAGCTAACCAAAGAAAACAGAAAATCTGTAAGAAGAAGGAACAACCCTGGCTCACAGGATAAAGTCATTATAACAAAATACTATCAACACATAATTCAAGATGGTTTGGACCTAATTTTCAGGATATATGGCAGTGAGCCAGGGAAAATCTGTCATTTAAAGGCTGGCTGCCCACAGCATGCACAAGTGAATTATACCAATGCTTCAGTGCATTTGCTAAGTGCTCAAACTGAAAAATCTGTTGGAACATTTTTATTTGAGAATGTGAATTACAGGCTTAATATGAGATCAACAAAACAACAGCAAAACTGAAAATCAGGCTCCCGTGACATTAGGCAGATTAACTGGCAGGCCTCCAGGGAATGGGCCAGCTCTTGCAGTGCATAAATACCCAAGCCTTCAGCTGTCATTGCAAAGCTTTGGTTGTGAGGAAAAAGAGCAATAGCCCTAAGGAGTTACATTACAACTGTCAAGATGCAGATGCTAGACAGACTTGTACACATTAACAGCTTGGCCAGTACCAGCTGCAGAAATAAAATACAGCATGAACTCAGAACAGTTGTTCTCAAAGTACGAGGAGAAATACTGTCACCTTTGTCACTACAAAACATAATTTCTACCCAGACTCAGAAATGTTTGATATATAGGATAACAGAAGGGAGTCTCAGTGCTTCTGTCATCCACCTGCCCTGATTCTAATGTGTTCAGCTAAACTCATTTATCAAATACAAGTTGTAGTCTGACCTTAAGGCTGCTGAAATGATAAACCTGGAAGTAATTTGGGGACTGCCTCTCTGTGAAACACAGGTATAACAAATCACTCAATGAATATGTTGCTGCCATCATAGTTTTCATCTGAACTGAATCTTGGACTAAATTCAAGGATTCAACAGCAAAAAGACAAATTATATATTCACTGAGTTACAGTACCCAGTCTTGGAAAATGAAAAAATACAGTGAAAATTTACAAATAAAGACATTAGATATTTCAAAAATTAAAAATAATTTTGAAAGGTACTATTAAAAGGGGACTACCTTATTCTAGACCTTTTTGTGGTCAAAATGTTAATGATAATTAAATAACACTACAACTTTGTACCTTCTAGGAGTAGACATTTTACTTTGCCGTTATCCACCACAATTACTTTTAATTTTTTACCTTTAGAATGACCAACAAATGTCCTACTACAGAAAACTCAAAGACCCAGACACCCACATTCCACTGTTTTCAGGAAGTGTAGAACTAAGGCAGTTCTTATTTCTCCAAGCTGGTTGGTATTTTACAGAATCTTTGGGTGTATTTTATCTGTCATCTTCCCCTACAGTAGCATGTGTTTAATCTTTGTAAACAGTGAAAAAGAATGACTGCTTCGAAGAGGTTAAATGATAGCATTCACAGCCTTGTTTTTCTAGTAAGAGATGGGGCACAGTAGCAACTTCAAAAGAAGCAGCTTTGGGAATGCTGGAATCGTTGGGACTAGAAGAGACATCAGGAGGCTTCTGGTACAACCTCAGGCTCGAAGCAGGGTCAAAACTCAATTTCCATCAGGTTGCTCAAAAAGGGAAAATTTTTTAAATAAGAGAACAGTTTAACCTACTTGAGTACCACAAACATTATTATATAATTGTTAAAATTGATGTCTATTTCAAACCATCACCACAAGGCAAAATTTAGATTATTTAATTTTTAACTGTACATTCCCACATCAAGACATTTCATAGTTGCTCTTAGGTTTATCTTTACTAAAACCTCTGGGAATTCAGAACTATTTACCTTGTAAATGTTTTTTATTCTCAAATTACTGGTATTGGTTGTTACTCTTTTTATAGGGAACTTACAAATAATATTCACTTGGAAGATTTGTGTATACATATAGGCACACACACAAAGCATAAAAAGTAGAAATAATAAGAAAATAGAGAATAAAACATTATGAAGATGAGAATGTTTCATGTCATATTTGAAACGTATGAATGTAACTATGCCAGATTTATTAAGACTATACTACACTAGACTGTGTCAAATGTTTCCTGCT
>NW_010140248.1:0-25614 GCF_000699245.1 Pterocles gutturalis | reverse complement strand
GTATCTAGGGCCAGCCAAGAGGAACAATTTGGCACAATAACTTAAGAGGAATTTAGACCAGATGCCTCAGGCTCTTCATACCCACTGAACTGTGTAACGTTATGAGCATTAAATAGGATATATGACAGTCTCTAAGATTTCTATTTAACTGGACAATTTAAGGGGTTTTTTTTCTTCATGTTAAAGTAATTACACTGATTATGCAATCTATTTTCATAACTAAGCAACTGTGAAAATCTGAAGCTTACAACCAAAGAACCAAACACCTGGGCAAATGAGAAGGCAGCACAGCAATTGTGAAGTACCTTGGACTTACCTAAACCAAACTTTTGTTTATCGTTACTTCTAACTTGTCAAACAAGACTGTGATGAAAGGTCAAAAGGCATTTTCAGAGTTTTAGTCTATCATTTGTTTTAAAAATGTTTGTGTTTACAAGCTATTAGTGTATTTAAAGATCCACTGTGTTAAACTTTCAGCAATACTTAAAGGATGCAATTAAGCTTGCACTCAATTTTAATTTAAATATGGAAGATTTATAGATTTTTTTAAATTACCATTGTGCTGCATGTTTAACTCATTAATTTGCTGAGGGTGCCATAGAAAATACTGATGCAAGTACTGTAATAATTATTTTACTTACGTTAGTTTTTATTTCATGGATAGAATAAGTATTACCGTGAATTTCTTGTTGTAGTTATTTAAAGTTGTCTTCCTTTGACACGAATACTGAGATACTTTGCTTGCCACAAATGATGGCACTTCTGATTTGGGTGTCTTCAAAGGAGGAGACTGATCTTGTTCCTATAATGAAAAAAAAAAAGGGGGGGAGGTGGAGAGAAGGGTTGGTGACACACCTGTCAAACAGCTTAAAATACCAAAAATACATTTCATGAGCCCAAAATATCTACCTTTAAATGTGGTAAGAGAATAACAATGCTCCTACCATCTTCCTAGGAAAAACATTTAATTTCACATTGGGTACATTGACAATGCCAGTTTATCTGGTGATTACTGCAGTTTTTCATTTTCTGCAGTAAGTACTTGCAGGGAGTTTTCAATGGCACTGTCATTTAAAAATAAATAAAATAAAAAGTCTCTTTACATGGCAAGCCTCTCTGCTACTCCTCTTGTTATCTCTGTAAGAACAGAGAGTTTTCCCAGAAAACACTAGATGATTCAATATAAGATCAGGGATGTTAGATCAAGGAGAAGAAAAAAATAGAGCTTCTCAAATAACTGACTTTTTCTATCTGTAGCTCAATTCAGTGGTGGAAGAAAAATGTTTGTATGACTTTAAAATAAACTCCACCCTCCCACACGCCACTCCCACTTCCAAGTAAAAAGAAAACTTTTTTGGCTTGGATGCAATTCATTAAGCTAAATCTTATATTTTGGAGTCATTATAAAGCAAAGGAAACATTTACAAACAGACAGAGTCATCTCCAGCCTTTCATCAAACATCCACCATGCACACTGAAATGCAATCAACATCCAAATCAACAAGGATCAACAAAAATGTCTGTGGGCCATTCACTCCAGGAGTCCCTGTAGCAGGGTGGGAAGGGCATTCTCCTGAAAGGCAGGATACAGAGGTTCATGTCCCCACTGGCAAAACAGAGTCCTGATCATGAGTCCTCAACATTTGATTGTCCTGACCAGTGAGCAACTGGAAAAAGACAACCTGGCACCAGCTTTTCTGATGGTTTATATGCCAGGTCCTTTAATTTCTTTGCCTTTTTTGAAACTGCCTCAATTCAGAAATACTTTGGTAACACCCAGAGTTTTCTCAGCATTTCCATGTACTTTTTGCTGTTGGTCGTTTTGTCTGAAAACATTTGGCAGATCTATCAAAAACATATTGCATTGCACTATCCAAAAGCCACAGGGAAATGGTTCAATAACAAAAAATGTCACAAAGATACACAGAGGAAATTTTCACACTAATAATAGAATTAGGAGCCCTTTCCCCCCTGTATCCAAATACCTGCAGACATAAAGCTAGCATTTGTGCTAGGCAAACCTATAAATTTGTGTATGTGCCTTCAGACACATCTCCCCACATATAATTTCATGCTAAATTGCCTTTGTATTTGATAGAGTAGTTATATAATATTATTCACACACACATAAGAAAGGTATTTGCTCACATAGCTGAAGAAGCAGTGAATTATATGGCAGTTTTCATAGTATACACTGAAAGGAAGAAAGCTGTTTTATGTCTAAGACCACTCTTGGGGATAGCCAAAATCAGTTTCACCTGGGATCAACAGCACTACTCATCCACTTTTGCACACATTCTGGTATTATACTTTAAAAAATTGTTTAAATCATATAAAATATGATGACTACAGCTAATATACTGCTTGAAATGATAGTGCCAGCTGCGAAGACTGAACAAACAGAACTTTACTGAATAGAATATATAATAAGCTATTATCTTCATTAGGACATGGACACAAAAAGAACAAGAGCCCAACGCGTAGGATTACCTGGCATTGTGGATGAGAGCAAAATCAGCGCGGAAAATCTGTGTGTTCAAGAGGGTGATAAACTTGCACATAAACATCCTATTCCTGCCTTAGCAAAGATGAGAACTACAGAGATGACCTCCTACCATCAGCAGAACACAAGAACAGGATTGATACTGCTTTTTGGTAGGAAGATCAGTTCGGACAAAATCACTTTTATAGAGTACAGGACAAACCTAAAGTTTCATCCACTAGCAGTCACAGTTGGAACAAGCAATCCTGGAAACTCACACTACCTTCAAGATAATTTGTAGTACTCAGAAGAAACAGCTACAGAGGAAAACATAAGCATTAAAATCCTTTTTTTTTTTTTTCAGATAAATCCACTATATTAAAATGAAATTATGGTACACTGCACAGGTGCAACCACTGAAAAATATCCAAATGTGTAGGCTACTTAATTGCTAGAGCTACTCAGACTTCATACGCCACATCCAGGCTGCAGTAACAGTGAATGTCACTGCCACACCTTCACAGTGACATTTTCCATATGGCATAAGCAGAAAAATCAGCCTGTACCACTAGCATTGGTTTGTACAGCAGAGAGGCTTAGCTTCAGAATTCATCTTGTAGGGGACTACTTTGTTCTTTGTCAAACTACTTCTTTTAATGCACAAACAAAGAAGTACCACGACACAGGGAAATAACAAAGAGAGAGAGAGAGAAAATGGAGCAGCAGGGAAGAGGGTGCACAGATACTAGAGACTGCGTCAGGCTGTATTATTCAACATCCAGCAGCTTTGTAAAGGCCAGAGAGCATTGATCTAATAATAAAGTCTGCTGATAACCAGCATTTTATGAAGAGAAGGCAGCCAGCTTATAATGTTCATTTTATTTTCTGGGAAACTCTGACTGTCAGCATGAAGGATTTCTTCCATCAGTTAGAGCCTCTCTCTTTCACAAGGCAACAGAGTGAGACGCTCTGGAAAATGTTAAATACAAGTTGCCTGTCCCGTGATATGGCAAGAGACCAAAAGACGCTGTACTTCCTTTTCCTAATACGGAGGGAAGTCCTGTGTTCAAGGAAATAAATATATTTTCCTTTCTAAAAAAATAGCTAACTAACAACTTTTGGGTTCTGAGTGAGGAAAAGGCATAGGAGACTCAGTCAAAGTACAGTTCCCCAGGCTGCTGAGGATGCCAACCCACTTACGGCTCTCTTCCTTTTTATCCTTCTGAAAGCTTCCCCTCTGCCTCTTTTCCACTACCCAGGAAACAGCACCACTTTCTAGCATGTGGGGATGCCCTTGCGTACTGTTAATGCCCATGCCCTGCTGTTACCCAAAACACCCCTTTGCTTGGGGTGGGAAAGGTGTCTCTGGACAAGGCATTCCTTTGCCAGAGAAATGTTTTGATTTCCTTTTAAAGCAGATGTTTGGCTACCACACTTCCATAGCCTATTAAATTAAATGATAGCTATCAACCATAAAAGTCAACTGTCACCAAATTAATCAATAACAACTCAGACCATCTTACATCTGGTCACCCAACTTTTTATACTCCATAAATCACTAATATCAGAGTGCATCTCTCAGACTATTCACAACCACAGAAAGATGTACTTTAGTGACAATTGTAATTAGTGTTAGCTAATGGTCTGTAACTCTGACTTTATTCCATTTGTTTTGGGTGAGAAGGACATTTCTTTTCAGTAATGGATTGAAACAAATGTCCTGAATGAAGAACAACCTTCCAAATAGGCTACTGTAAGATCTGAAAGATGAAATCTTACTGCTATAGATATTAACGGGAATTTCACCACTAACCTACATGTAGACAAGATTTCACCCAAAACATTCCCCCACTGCAATCCATTCCTTTTATCTCAAAGCCTTCATGACAAGTTCAAGGTTTGTTAATTCACTTTAAATTCACATTTTATAAGACTGACATAATGGACCAAATTTGTCTTCAGTGAAACTCCAATTAAATTATATATGAGTTCGGTCTATTTCTTATAAAGAAAATTAACCTTTACTTCAATCCTTCCTCATTTCTCAAGGCAGAAAAAAAAATCATGGTGACACTGCAACAATAAAATTATTTTTAAATTTGCTGAACTTTTAGAATCCTTTCTCTTCCTTGTTTGCTTTACAAAAATGTTCATTACTTTAGAGCTACTGTATAATTACGACTTGTCTTAACTATAAGTTTTAAAGTTAACAGCACAGCTGACACTGGCTTGCTTATTGCATTCTGCGTTTGTAAGCATGAAATCTCTATGTTTCAATAAAAACAGAAGCTCTTACTTGCAGAGTATAAGTATGATCTCCTCACAGTTCTGCTACCTTTTTCATAAGTTTGTGCTCCAGTAGTATTCCAAAAGGACTTTTATACATAAAAGAAAACTAAGGCAGTTCAACTTGCACTAGCCATCTCATTGATCAAAAAACAAACAAACAAAAAAAAACTATGAAAATATATTTTCTGAGCTATTGATACATCTTCATGCATTGCTGAAATTAAGAATGTACATTAAGGGTAATTTGGTTTACTTTTTATCCTGATGTGAAGCTCTCAAAGTTCACTGGATTTTGCTCACATTTGGGATTTGTTTCTTGTTTAGAAACTTTGCATTCTTTGCATTCCTAGTATTTATATTTTTATGACCTGTTTGCCTGTGAGACTACATAAGGCAGTAGTTACAGGGTTTTCAGTTTTTTTGTGTTTTGCATTAATTTCTTTGGTCTGTTCTCCCTCTAGCAGATTTACTGAAAATATCATAAATATATTGCAAAAATACTTCATTGGAAGGACTGCAAATATAAACAGATATTCTGTTATGGAATTATGCTGAGTCTGAGAGCAACAGCTCCATCTGGTATATTCACTCCTCCCCCCCGCACCCCCAGTGTTATTAAACAGTAATTCTTATATGTAAAATTATGGAAAATAGTTTCTGGCAATGAAAGATGACTGAAAAAATTAAATCAGGAGCTACAGCTTCTCTTTGGGAATGGTGGTATTTATGAATCATCCTTTATAGTCTAGACATCAGGACGAAGAAGAAGAAGCAAACAGTGCAATATTGCAGTTAAACTCTCAGGCATCCTCTGCCTCACAGGAAGATATTTGCTGCAGATCCTGCTGCTGTCCCAGTGTTCATGGTTTTCCCAGTTTTCAGTTTGCAGAGGGGTCGCGGTTCACACAGAGCCTAACCCAGGCCCTCGGAAATGAGCAGGAATCCCTCACTTCACTTCGGAGAGCTTTAGATCAGACTTCCAATTCTCTTGAGGGATGAATTAATTTCTTCACCAGTCCACATTAAATCCATCACCATGAGGCTTCAGCATGCGCAGAACAAGGGGCCAGCAGGCTCACGTGCCACAGCGCAGCGTCTATTTCACGGCTCAGCAGCACATGCTGCACTGTGCACAGCACCTGCGGGAATCCCTACCACAGCCTCATCGCTTTCAGTCTGTACCAGGGGTATTGAATATCACCGTTTCACACTATGCTCCAATTTGAGAAATTAGCACATAATTTTCTCAAATATAGATCAGAGAATAATATGTCATCATCCACTGCTTCAAGGTTGAACACCATTCATCAGATAATCAGCCTGCCATTCACAATATCCTCTTGCAGCTCCCATTGAGAGATAATACAATACAATAAAATCTTTTTTTCTTAGCACAGTTTTACTTCATGGTGCCAAGTTTGTAGAAGCATGTCCACAGACTGCAGCAGCCTTCATTTCACAGGTCCTTCAAGGGCCCAGTGGTTAGCCAATAGCTTCCAAACAGCAACGGTTTTAATATTTTTGTATTGTTTTGAAGAAGCAAAATATTCCTTCAGGAGCCCACTAAAACACACTGCTCTCAGTGGGACATTTATCATGATGTTGAAGTATTTGTGGAAATACCACAAGTACCACTACGACAGCAAGTGCTTCATTGATGGATATTTCCCCTTCAACAGCACCCTTTTGTTACAGGAATTATTACGAATTTGTAACGTGATGGCACAGTAACTTAGCATTACCAGACACTGGTGCAGAAGGTGAAAAAGGTCTTTTTAATCTATTAAAACTGTGCAAATTACTCATGTAAACTTTAGGGAAAAAAGTTTTTAAATTCAAAAGTTACACCACAACACAAGTATATATGTTTTT
Source organism: Pterocles gutturalis (assembly GCF_000699245.1). Taxonomy (NCBI): domain Eukaryota; kingdom Metazoa; phylum Chordata; class Aves; order Pterocliformes; family Pteroclidae; genus Pterocles; species Pterocles gutturalis. The sequence goes on along the minus strand of NW_010140248.1, from coordinate 18,971 downwards.
AGGTAAAAAGAACAATCAAACACAAACATTCATTTTGAATGTCACTGTATTTGCACTGAAAGATCTGTCTTACCATGAGACGATACTTCATTTCTGAATCAACTGGTCTTCCCGCTTCCATGCAGGCTATGAACCAGGAGATATCCAGTAGTTCAAACCTGGAGCAGTCGCCCACGGCCTGTGCTCTCAGCCAGTCCAGAACCTCTGGGTAAGAGTTGTTCTCGGCCACAATATGAGTGACAGAGTGACTGTTGAGAAGTACACGAAAAGAAGTTTTATTTTTTTCCTGAATGCAACTGCACTCAGATACAGAGCTGCTATTTCCATATTTACTTACCGTGCACTTCCTGAAAACTGTATTATATATTGTACGTTAGGATGTGGGAAGCAGTTGTGCTTTTGTATCACAATATATCTATTGTAGTCACTGAATCTGCTTTGAGGAAAGATTTTAGCTTGACAGCTCCTGTAAGCGCAGCATTTTCTTTCTTTCAGCATCATTCGCCTTCCCTAAGATGCTAGCCTATTACACATTTTTTTTCGCAACTCTGAAAATTTTTGGCTTGCAGGAGCACTACCATAATGAAAAGTCTCCTTTACGATACCTGACAGCCCCTTCCCAATATTTCCGATCGATGAATGAAAGTTTTACAGTATTAGAGTCTGTTAACAATAATTCTTTAAAGATTTACAGCTAGGAATATATTTTTGTAAATTTAACTTTTCCGTACTTACATTAAGCTCTTTACATATGGCATTGTCCAATGGTCATGACCTATATCTTACAAATTATGCACTCCATCTAAGGACTACTTCCTTGCTACTAAGAGGCCAGTCTCTTACAAGACCAATATCTTAGTTTACTGAATGCAAATTTTACAGATTGAGTTATTGTTCAATAGTTTATATGATATATGTTGTTTAAAAATACAGTAGCACAAAGGTTATTACACTGTATTTGGGTTGAAGCATTAGAATAACATTGGAAAGAATTTCAGGGTAGTTCATGATTAAAAAGACACAGTTCTGCACCTTCCACAGGAAAACAACGGACAAGGACAAAGTTGTGTTTCAAGAAAAATTGACATACATATTTAGCATGATCTGTGAATTTCTACCTGGCCTGCTGATGTTCCTCAGCAGGTTCAGAAAACTACTAACTTGGTAGGAAATTTTGAGTGATTCCTAAGGTTCCTTCTCCACACACACCCCAGGAGGGTGCTGTCACCCACAAAGACGACAACAGATAAAGGAGGAATCTTCATTTTCATGAAACTTGCAGGACTTCACTATCTCTGAAATATATGCCAAAATTAACTGATATCAGTCAAGGGATTCCTAAATTTCTTGGGGAAAAGGTACAGAGAGACAATGTCATTATTTGACTTAGCTTTTACAGAGATAATCCTAGAATTGGAACATAAGTTGTCCTGATGGCAGCCACCTCCATTTGCAAGCCTCCATAGACTCCTGCTAGCCCACACTTGTGCATATACAGTAAATTTCAAACAGACCTGACAGATTGCTTTGCTTTCCTTCAGTAACACCTGGAGAATGAAAGCCATCAACCTGTCCAAGCAGAGAGGGCACCACTGGTAGAGATAGCTGGTTAGTATGGACTTTTAAAATGACGTGTGCTAACTGTTAATGCAGACTGCACAACCTTTCAAAGCAAACTGCCTTCTAGGAGACCAACAAACCCCTTTGACCTGTGCCTGTGACCCTGATTCATACCAATAACCACCAATTTCATCAAATTGCCAAATTGCAGTGACAAATACTGGATTCACCCCACAGAAAACTGTTATCACATAAGTCTCCAATGCATTAAACGCACTCTATTTTAGAAATATGAGAAAAGTATTGAATGTACTATACTTCAGAAATATGAAAACTGTCAGTATAGCACAATTTTTTTCTCTCCATAATGTGCAACTTGTACAGCAGAGTCTATTAAAAAAATACATCCCAATTAATTTTAATCTAAAAGATTACAAATCTAGGTTAGGTGAATCTCCAGGAAATACTATGGGTTTTATTACTATTTAACCCTGCTAGGTTCTGCTTTAATTAAACTGTCACATCTTTACTTGAGTTAAAAAAAAAAAAAAAAAATCGGTTAGAGACATAGAACTTCTGCTTCCTGTGGTTTATTTCACTTTATATAAAATATTTGTATGCAATGTACTTGTACCAAGCTGCAGATCTGGGAACTTTGCCATCACTATGCTCGCAGCAGCAGTTTAGCTGCTGTGCACCAGTTTCCTCTGGTACCTGTACAGCTGTGCTTTTTTCTTAGCACAGAACATAACAAATTTAGCATTTTTTCTGGCATTTTCAAAACCAAAAATCAACAGTTAAATAGTTCTGTTTAATCCAGTTGCAGCCAAACTGAAATTAAACATAACACCTGCCTTGCATACAACTTACAGAAAGTCTGACATATTGGCAATAAACCTGTGTGTCAAAGTAGCCCAGATAAAGCCTCTACTCTGTCCTCAGTGGATTGTTAATGCAAGATTTCCCTGAGAATTCAATTAGTTCTGAATCAGATGCTAATTGCCTACTTCTGTTCAATAACTGCTTGAATCTTGCTTTACAAATTATTTCATCCTCCCTTCTTCCTCAGGCTTTCAGAGCTGATGGGATTGAAAAAATCTGTGGAAATGAGCTTTTATAGGGAGAACCCAGGTGTACACTACCTGCATACAGACACAGGAGTTAATACTTGGGTTTCTTCCAGCTTTTCAGAAAACGTACTTCAGGATGTAGCTTTTAGAAAGCTGCATAATTACATAACTGGCACTCATGAAAAGCACTATTTGGAGGAAGGCTTCCTTCAAAATGAGTTGCCTTATTGAAACACCATCAGACAATTCTGCAGCTGGAATATATTTTCACCCTGAAATTCTATAATGTTTTATTTCTAGGTTTTTTTCTCCAGTGCTCTTCCAGATTGTAACAAAGTATAAGCCAGTATCTTCAAGACACATCCGTGTATTACTCACAGGAAGATTAAATATTGAAATACCAGTCGTGTTCTAGAGAAATGTCCCCAATCAAATTTGCCATTCCTGTATATTTAACTTCTTTTCATTTCAGAATTAGCTATTAAGTTTAGATTAATCTTACCCTGACTTCAAGGGGGAAATAAACAATGGGTGACTTAGATCATTGATTCCATGAAACTATACAAATGCATAGAAACACATCCCATGAAAAACATTTGCAAGTTCACACCTTACATTTTTTATTTTCTGTATGAGAAACAGCACACGGAAAAATGCAAGCACATTACAATTGACAGACTTAAGATAAATCAGAACCACAAACTTTGGAGGTAAAAAATTTGAAATTCTGCTGATGTTTGTGTTCTGCCTGCTCTCTGCCCAGAACACAACAGGAATGAACCACATTTGAGGAACACCCACTGAAATCCTGAAGCATCTTTGTGGCAAGAACAGACAAGTATATCCACCAAACACATAGGCTAACACTTCAACTGGTGATTTGTATGACTGCATTTATTAAATCAGAATGTGTCAAGCAGCATTACTACCTGTGATTTCTATGCACGTAGACATTTTCTTACCTTAGCTCACTTTCTATTCTGAAACCTTTTCTTCTTCCCAGCTCCATCAAAAATGTCCTTCTGGTCATACCCATCTTCCTCTGCATAATAAAAACTACAAACTCATTAAATTTTATTTCATAACTGCAGGACGGGTTTGGGGAATACATCCCTTTCTGTCTCTTCCTCTGGGAGAATACAGCTGGAGCTCTGATCCTATCCATGATGCAAGGTAGAAGTGTTTTCACTTGGGTAAAAGGGAGATAACATGCCTTATGCTAGGCAGCAGATGTATTTAATGTCACCACCCATTGAAGTAATGTTCTTCTGTTTCCCCTCTGAAATCAAAAACAGGTGCTACACAAGCAGAAACATCACTTGCTTTCTGCCAGCTGGGACTTCTTGCACAGAGCTACTCCAGACAGGCAAATATGCTTTCATTCCTTAAAACAGCCATTACCCATAAAGACTTCATTCAAATAATACTGATTGTAGCAAAATAGCAACCAGTTCTTCAGCTGGTTTAATGGCTCCATTCCATCAGTTTCTGCTTTCAAGTCTTTTCCAAATCTCACTTTTACAAATTGCAGGGCATATTAATTTTCAATTTATTAAAAAAAATCATCCTATTGTTAGCTAGGAACTATGTCTTAGAATACAGCTAAATAACAGTATACAAATACCTTGTAGAATAGCCTGTACACTTGTTACTTCTGTGTAATTCATTTTATTTTTAAAAGAGTTTTTAAGAGAGCAAAGAAAAAATAAGCTTTTGAAATTAAATTTACAATAAAAGAAATCCTTTTTGATACTAAGGTAATGAAAGACAAAGAGAAAGCACTAGAGATGTGTTTAAATATAACTTTGGCATGCATTGCCAACATTACTTTCTACTCTTTGCCCTGGAATGTACTGCTATCTGGGGCAGGTACAGTAGGGAAAAAGCAACCACCCTCCTGCTTTTAAGCACCCAGTGACCTCCAAACAACTACAGAGGAGATTATGGAGGCTATGTACCATCTTTTCCTAGAGGATGGGGTATTGGTCATCAGAGAACTATGCTAAAATTTGTTGTAGACATTGCGTTGGATCCAGTTAGGTATCACCCTGAATTTACATCAGAGCAAAGTGAGTGTGAACAACCAGGTTTACAGCATGTGCATCTATTTCAACACAAATCTTACTTCAGCAGTAAATATCCCCATCTGCATGTCAAGCTGGATTTTTATTTTTAGTATAGCAGAGAATTTGGATTTTGCCAGTCCTTCAGAATGCATCAGAAATGTTATATCTTGCAGTTCTCAATGCTCATGTTCAGGAGAGGAAGCAAAGTGGGAAAATCCTGCCTAACTCAGATCTATCAATTTTATATTCATTTTATCACAGATGGATAGACAACCTGAGTTACAGAAAAAAAAAGAGTCAAAACGTTTCCTGTAATTATGGCCATAAGGTTAAAACTAAATTATAAAAGTATTGCTGACATTTTCCCAGCCTCAAAGCTCTTGCTTCTTCAGCTGTATTATCAGAGATATAAACAGTTTTCATCAGAATAGAAACTAACCATTAAAAATTAATATAGAGCTTTCAGCTCTGGGGTCTTCCTGAGGCCATGAAGAAAATATATACATAGTTCAGTACAGAGACTAGACTCCATTCATTTCTTCCCTTGCCTAAGGATAACCCAGAAGCCAAAATATCTATTCCTCTTTCTGATTCATAACACTAAAACTGTCAAAATAAACCATTTCAAGGTTATTTTGCAATTATGCAAGATATTTTCATAGGAACTGGAAAATGGGCAAGCAGACTTTAAGAGGCTTAAGCAAAAGAATAGCAGCAAGAAAGGAAAAAAATTAATAGTGATGGGTCTGGCATTAAGGCTGAGCAATCTGTTTTGGTTGCTCCATGTCTGTTTTCCAGACTACTAATCAACCATTGAACACTGGCCATCTCCCTGTTTACAGCCTTCCCAGGCTTGGTAAAATGCTTTACTTTATCTCAAGCCCTACAAGGAATAATGTATTTGAGAACAGATTCTTTACATATGTTAAACAAAGACTTCTTTTATGGTATAATTAATTCAGTGCTCTCAAACATGTAAATATCATTTCCCTGAGTGCAATATCAGGATGCTCAGTGCCAGCAAAATCCTTCTGGCATGAAAAACATAAGTTATTATTCCTTTGTGTTACTGTAATAACTCTTGAGCCAGATTTTCAAGGGTATTTAGGTGCCAAAGAGCTGCAGAGGCCTAGTGGGATTTTAAAAATATCTAAGCAACCTAGGCACCCATCTCCTTTGGAAATCAATTTCTGGCTTGGAACCTAATGCAGAGATTTCCTGTGTTTAATAAACACAGTATAATACAAAGAAAAGGTCTCTGCCAATGATGCAATTTTATTAAACATACCTTCTAAAATTAACAGGATTTCCGTATCCCAGATGAGTGAATAAACTGCTCTCCTGAAATATTACATTATAGTATTTTTGACAGTAACACGGAAAGTAGAACAAGCATTAGGGACAGAGTAAATACAGCAGAGAAAAAGTGTATCTCTTATTTATGACAAAGGAAAAGTATCCTGTTATCTGAGCCATGAAACCACATATAATACCTTACTCTCCACCACATATGTTTAGTGGCCTAAAACTACAGAAACTTGCAGAAAATTTTCCATCTCAGTCCAGTCTCCTGGAGTTCAGAGTAGCGTGCGTTCCTGGAGGGGAATCTAGAACAAATTTCCGTGTTCTGATGTTCTTGCTGTGGATCAGTTTTGTGTATTATCAAATGCATGGATTAAGAATGAGATGTACATAAATTTCATGGGTATTTAAGTAAACATCTTTCACCACTTGTGATGTCTGTGCCAACAACAGCATCCCAAGGAGTCCTCAAGCAGTATCTGGTACAGACCTCAGCCTGAAGCCCAGAGTACTGATCTGGCTTCAAAGAGGGTTTCCTTGGGAGGAAAAGTGCAGGAACACACAATTTCTGGAAAGCACAGTTCAGCTCTTCTCAATTTCAGTATTCACACATCTTTTCACTGCACCTTCTTGATTATTGTCAGATAGTCTTTTAGTGCCCAGCTTTCAAGTGAACTCCATTGTAAATATTTTATAAATAGTATTACCTACCAATTTTATACAGCTTTCCTTTGAATAGTGGTGAAAGGTGCTTTTAATACACAGCTGCAGTATACTAACCTTCAGAGAAAGCATCTCTCAAGCACCATCAATAAAAACTAGAGAAGTGATTGTTTGGATACCTTTTTTTGACTTCACATAGGCTTAACAGCATTTCATGCAGTATTGTTTCACAAGGATTAATTTTTCTTAGCTTTTTCATTTTAAAGACTTTTGTAATTCAGCATCTTCCAATGAACAATTCCGTGGAAATTTTTAAATCCTTCTGATATTTGTTTTTGTCCAGATATTGCCATGACTTTACTTTTGTTTAAATTCTGGCTTTCTTGCCTGCTAAGCATTCCCTTTGCTGTTGATAACTGTTCTACCAATCTCTCAATGCCTAAAAACAATATAGCAGGTGTTTTTCCTGGTTTTAGTAAAACAATTGTGGAATCCAATTATAATTTTAAATTATTACATAGAACTTTTGTATATTTGTACCACTTACACTTAGCCAATGCACAAACTTGAAGAACATACATATACCAAAATACAAAATATTTTAGAACTTCTTTGTAAAGTTTTGTCTCTTACAAACAATTACAGGCTCTGTTTCTTTCTATTTATTTGTTTTACTTTAATCTTTTGTTTCTCTTGTCACCAGGGAGCTATATGGGCTCATGAAGGCCTCGAGTTTCTGTTCTTAATTCCATATTATGTGGGAAGTTTTCATTATTGTTTAGCAGGTAACCAACAAGCTTAACAATATCTTACAATTCCATTGGACAAAAGCGGTCAGTACCTGGAATTCCTGGACACTGCCACCTGCACCAGCAAACATTGTTAGAATATATGTTGCATGAATCTATTTCTTCAGTCCCTATTTTTTTCCCATATACTAATATGTAAATTATTACAAAATGAGGATGATAAACCAATCTGGCTAGCCTACAAAATAAACAAACAGAACATCACCCAGTCATATTTGATTCCATTGTTTTGAAGAAATGTACTATTACTAAAGATAAGAAAATGTTGAAAAGCCTATTCTGGAAACGTTCAAATACATTTAAAAATGAATTTTCCCTGATCCCCTTTGGTGTTTATATTGTTTGAACTACTAGAGCACTTTCAGGGTGCAACTTTGAAGTATATGTGCTTGAGTTATTCACATCAAAGATGATAAACTCCATGAAACAGCCAGATGATTTTAAAAACTGATGAATTGATAGTATGAATTGAATGTGCTTACTTGGCTGTATCGTGGTATTTGGCATGTAAGATAAGTAGGGTTAGAGAAGACAAGAAATCTTGCAGTTGCTGTCATCAAATGTACAACATTTCTGTTGTATGTGGTCAGAATAGCTGCTTTCTATCTTCTCTTTTTTTTCTGAAATTGGAGACGAATGACTGAATGAGAATGTATTTAGCAACTTCTCTCAAACACTGCCCATGTAGAAATCACACCAAGAGCTTGACAGCTTCTTTAACAGATCATATACACAGTCATTATAGAAAGGGTTTATTCTTCTAAGCCCTTTCTGAGGAAACTAGGGAAGAGCAGTACCACAGTGCTGAATAATAAAATAGAGCAATAGGGTTCCCCGTTACAGCATGGGGAAAAGTAATTGGTGACAAATCCTGGCAGGAGCTACTTCCTACCCACACCAGTATGCCCATATTCCCTGGAAACTGTTATTTTCACTCTTCCTTCAGTCTCTGTTCAGTAACAAGGCTTAGAATTGCCCTCTTTGCTTACTCTGCTAATGATAGCTGCTGCTCCTTGTTGTGATTGTTATTGGACTATTCTTTGATTTTTTTGTGCTGGCGTATCAATGGTTTTCTTTATACTGTAGTCTCATGAGAGTCTTGTGAACTGCTCAGCAACAAGCAGAGACATATCTGCATAATCCCATCAATATACATGGTCAGGTAGGTCCTTTGATAGTTACGCATCTCTTCCACACACAATTTACAAAGGTAAAGGTCTCTGGATATCGAGTACAATTTATTTAAACTCTCACACTCATCCCATTGCCAGTATTAAGGAAATTTCCATTAATTAACAAACACCAAACAAGCTTTCAGAGATGAGGAGCTACGCTAACGGTGTTGCACAGCCTGTATTTAGGCAGCCAAAAAGATTCTTTCTCTCAGGGATTACCAAACATTTCTATGGATATTTCAGAAACTTCTTATATAAAAAGACAATAGAAATTAATACATTGCTACACAAAAAATCTTATCCTGCCAGCTTCATTCTCTGATAAAGATTTCCTCCCCCAGTCCTCTAGTAGGACACTGCTAATACAACAGCTAAATTGACAATGTATCTTTCAATTACTTGTTATGATAGTTACTAAGTGGTAGAATTGACACATCTTGCAGTAACGCTGCAAATGCAGGTCTAGACATACTTGTTTTACAGAATATACAAACAGTAGTATGTGTGAGATTTATGACTTCTACACTTACAGATAGTAAAGCATGATGCATTTAATAAAGATACATAAACTTAGGTCAGAATAATGAAAGATGGGAAACAGCTATTGCCATGTTTCACATAAATCTTTCAACTATGCACTCAATTTTCAGTAGTACAAGAAAGGTTCTTTGGCTTGCAGTTCCCACATCATCAAGCTGACAAGATAATCAGACTGGGTAATATAAAAGAGAGGAGTAAATAAGAGTAAGTACCATAGTTAATGTTGTTGCAGGGGGGAAAAAACTTATTAATAATATTCTGTGGTATGTCCCCCTGTCTTCTTAAAAGTTTATGCAAATTACACCAAGACAAGAAAGTTTATCTCACTTTCTGGCTATTGAACAAGGGCAACGGGCAAAGGCTAACATTACGGTAAATCCTGACAGAGATCTTTCTGCACACTCCGACAAAATAAGCCGTAGAAAACAGTCAGAGACAGCATCAGAAAAGCTGAAAGAATTGCTGATAAGGATTACACACATCTTTGTGTTATCTCCAGAGAGCAAACAAAACAGACGTTCATCTGAGTGACATGTTGTGAATTTTGCAGGTGAAGGAAAAATCAGTTAGATGCCTTTTTTTGCTCTAGAAATCTGAGCTGAAGGAAGCCAGGAAGCAGAGTCAAATAGGGCATAACTCTCACCTCTTTGATTTATTGAGGTTCTGAGTTCCACTAATGCAGAACTAATTACAGCAGAAGTAACCTAGCTTGGTGATTAATTCATAGCAGGAAAGATTTTGCTTTGTCCAGCTGGATTTTTTTTAATCCAAAGCCACTCTTGACACAGTTTCCACAAAAGTGTTCTTTCCATTTCTTAATGACTTCACCTATAATTTCGCAGCTGCTTAAAGTATCACAAAATAGGTAAACATTTTTTATTTTGCAGCGTGGATTTGCTTGTTCTACCTCTTGCTACAATGAAAGCTAACTCTTTTCAACTGCATAAAAACGTGCTTCTCAAAGCCACCAGCAATTCCTTTTCCAGGCTATCTCAAAATTTGCTCCCTCGTTTCATCTTGCAGAAGATTCAATATTACTGTTGATTCAAAGTTGCAATAGCCCCTGCAAGCCCTGTCCCAGTGTAGGATCGTATGCTCACTTAGCTACAAACATACGTTGATCGATTTTTGAGATGATAGCTTTAAGAGACATCTTTCTGACTCCTTAAATCACAGATGTAAATCTCATGCCAATACAATATTTTATGATGCACACCTGCTTATTAGGAAATTCCATCACAAGTTTTGACACATTTTCATACTATTCAAAGAGACAGTATAATTCCATCTAATTCAGTACTGGTATTGTGAGCTTTACTCCTCTTTCCTTTGTTTATTGCTGTAGAGAGGATTCAGTTTTATGAAATGAAAGATAATTTTCTGGTACATGAAAAGTCAGATTCAGTGTACTATCACAGAACTATGAATGGAGCTGGTAATTCAATAGTTAAATGACAAAGCAAAAGACCACACTGTACTGAAGAACTTCCTGTCAACAAGCTTCAGCTTCTTTCTTCCACTAAGGTTTTCTATGTCCTTCTGGGTTTCTACTCCTATGCTAAACTAATTATTATAATATATTATGAAGCATGGCAGCAGGAAGGATATAAAGCAGTTAAAACTATTTGTGAATGCTGTTCTGTTACAGAAGCTTACTCAAAATTTTACTAAAAATACACGCTGTTTATAATTTAAAGACATTTTAATTTAGCCATTTTGCACTTTGTGATGTTATTAAGAACACAATTCAATGTCATAGCTTTCTTTTGCTGTTGTGAGATCGTTATGAAGCTTACAATGCCTAGAACTCAAAATATAATGAATACAAGCATGATACACAGACAAATTTAGCCTCTGCTTCATTTAACTGTGTTGAAATATGTAGAATTACAAAGACATAAAATCGGTCCAAGTTAGAGGAGAGAAAGTCTTAAATCCTGAGACTCTGTCAATGGTATGGAGAGCAGGTACCAGCAGATCCCAAAGTTATCATACAGTCAAGAACAACTATTTTGACAATATTACTACATATGTGTTTTCAAAACCCAGTCAGCTCATTTTCAGCTATTCTAGGCTGATCTTCTGAAAGGCTGATTCAAGCACTATGGAAGTGACACCAGTCTATGACGAGCTTTTGCTGTCAAAAGCAAATAAGTCAAGTAGGAGGATTTAGAAAAATCTTCTGTAGTTTTGATATTTTGGCCAGACCACTGATTTACTTACATGAGGCACTGAGGAAAACAGTGCTTTTCCCTCTCTTGTAGTCTTAGCTACTGGTCTGTGCTGTTCACTCATTGCACAGAACACCTAAACAGCTCACCATGCATGGCAATGGCACCATGGCCATTTGTCACAACTCAAAGAATGAGGGAGCCATGGGCATAACAACATACACAGACTACTGCTTCAAACAGCTGTAAGTGAATGCATATTAAAATCATGTCAAGAAGAAAAGGTCTGCAGAGGCAGATACTTCAACAGGAGTGAACTACTAAGATGAAAATTACGTAAGAAGTAGTCACAATTTTAAATGTATAGGAAAGTAGTCCAAGATGTCTCCTAGGTTACAAGTAAAATCTTACTTACATAAGTAAAATGGCACACAACAGAGAAACCATATATATAGATTTGACTGAAGAATTGTAAATTGTATATATAAATGTCATAATCACTGAATGATGCATGTAACATTGATAAAATTGTGATTTGCTGACAGTATGGTTTTCCATTATCTTGCTAGGCATCTAATAAGGTACAAAATGTGCCATACTGCACAACCTGCAGAGGCAAGATCTATGTATATTTTCATACATCAGTAAATCCAGAAAATTCTCTGTCACATGTAATTTTATGTAGTGTATATCTTCCCCTTTATGCAGACTCAGTGGCTTCCTGGTTACTTATTTCACTGTTATAGAGGTTATGTGAGGTAAAATGGCTTCTTGATCCTTTCCTCCACATTGTGCAGGTGTTGGAAACTCATGGGGAGGGTGGGGAGGATCACTGTGTGTGACAGAGCCAAGCTTAGAGGGCTGGAAGAAAAGGTTCAGACCAACTTTTCGACAGTCTTTACTGTTCTGGTTGCGTACAGAATTGTGAAAGGCAACCAAACAAGAATATTTATTGGAGAATACTGATAGAGGAAGGTTAAAGGAACTACCTAAATCAGACTGTAAGAGTGGATGTTTCTGAGAGGCAATAAAATGTTCACATTTGAGGGAGGGAATATTAGAGGAAATATTCTTCTTCACTTTGCTGCAGTGAGTAGAAAAAGATGGCTCTGTCCAGGAGAAAGGTTTCTGAGTAGGAAGGATTTGATGATGTCAAGGATGTAAGCATATATCAAGGGCATAAGACACAGGCCATTAACAAATACCCTAAATAGCTATTCTTTGATAGACATTGTCAAACAAAAGTTGAAAGGTATCAAAAATATCTATAGAGCATTTGCATTTAATTGTAAATTATGTATGTATACATATACACTACATATACATACACACATAATTTCTTATCCCTTAGTTCCGTATAAAATTGTTTTGCCACAGTATTAGACTTAAGTTCTAACAGTTAGATGTAGCAATTGTTGGAGCAAACACTCTTTAACTTTAGCAATTCTTTATACATATTCTCTTCACTAATCACTGGTCAAAACCAACAGACAACAAAACACAAGCCCCACCAGCCTTTGTGGTGATACCCGAAGGCTTGGCACACGCTCCCTGACACTCCACAGCAAACCACCACAGGATCACCTCATGCTGCTTCCACAGCTGTGCTTCCCACAAGTGTGTTACAGCACAAATACCAGTGTAAACAAACAGCAGTACAATGCAGAAGGCTGAACAAGAGGGCCAGAAATTGAGGATAACTGTTTTAAAGGACTAAGCAGGAAAGAAAAAGTAACAGTACTTTTTCAGTCCTACACAGTCCTACCATATGAGTTTGGATTCATAAGATGTTCTCAAGGCTGTTTTACACTGTTCGGCATATCAATTTAGCAGATTCATTGAGAAAAAATTATTAGGAAAATAATGGAATGTTAAATTCATAAAATTAAACTACTTTAAATATGTAGTACCTATAACAGATGGAGGTACAATGTGTTGCCATCTTGTTGCTCACAACCCAATGCTGTACATTTTACATGAAAATTTACAATTCAGCCTCTCTGTAAAATGTCTGAGCCAAAAGAAGTCAACCGCTGCACCTGACTCTGTAAACCACCAAGGAAAACTTGAAAAACCTTGCTTATGCAAAGCCTGAGCAATCTGAGGTTAGAAGACTCATCTGAGAAGGCACTTAATTAACGTGGTGGTAGAGCCAGTTGCTTTATTACTTGCTTTTTAGAAAGCCTCCTCAATCATTTCCAGAGCAAGGAAGAAAGACTTTAGCAATACATTAAAACAGTGATTGCTCAAGTTTTCTTTCCCTGTTAAATTTAAGAAAATTTCCTCATTACAGCAATGATTGAAGGTCTGTCCTGTTGCTTTCTTTTCTGAGAAGCCACATTCTCTGGGTATACACTTAAATGGATACATTAAAAATACTCAACCCTGTTAAGATTGCTTCGGTTCTATAAATAAACTGGATTCACCTGAACAGTTATATATCGCTTTTCACACTAATTCTTGATGAATATGCCTGAGAAGTAGTCAATAGTCTCCCCATTCCTCACATTTCAAAATAGCCACATATGTAAATGTAAGTGGCATACTCAGCGCTCTTCAGGTTTTTTTATTTTCACAAGTGACTAGAAGCTCCAAATTCATTCACCTTCCATTTAGATCACTGTTTTTTCAATCTTTTTCAGCTGTGAGAACACAACAGTTTTCCAGTGCAGGCCTAGGACTCAAATACAGCAAGCTTAAGCCATATGTATTTAGGAAAGCCTACTTTGCAAATTATTAAGCAGCAATGCTGTTACCCCCACATACAAGTTTCTGGCCCCATAATCTTTCGAGACACTGTCTTAACACTTTGCCTGAAATATAAACCTCAGCCCATCTGTAGACAAACCTTGAATTGAGGAATCGCTTTTGTTCCCACTCTAAATATAGCGGAATTACCAAAGCAGCATCAACCTGAAATCAAGAGCAATGGCTTCTACAAGATTTGATAAGGTAAGGTTAGGACTGTAATTAGGCCAAATTTAGTGCTCTTAACGTGATTTTACCTCCTAGGCCATGGTATTTTGGATAATAAATATTGCTTTTACATGCTACTAAAATAGGATGATGTTTTGGATAAAGGTTACAGCTATAGCTGAAAGACACAAGAGGGAACAAAAAGGGGTTGAGGCAGGTTCAGAAATACATATTAGGGTTTAAGTCTGGTTTGCACTTACCCAGAAGAGGTGTTTGATATAGCTATAAACAAGGGCAGTAAGAATAACCTTGGACTTAAGATGGGTTAAGATAAGAAAGCCTAAATTTGGGATAAGAGCTAGGGTCCAGATCAACAAAGTCAGACAAACTATACTTAGATATCAGTATCAAAGGGGCCACAAGACTAGATTTAGTCTGGACCAGCAGCCTCCATTTTTTATGGGTAATGCAATATATCCGTATCAAGAGGCATGTTATGATAATCATTGGGTTTTAGGAAAACAGAGCTCACTTTCCTGTGTTTCAGATTAAGTCTAGAAATGAGAAAATTGATTAAGCACTGAGACTGAGCATGGACACAAGCAAGGGTCTGAAACCTGTACTTGGATTTTGGCTAAAAGGAATTATTTTTCAGCACTAATGAACAGGTAAAATCTTTTAGAGTTCAGAGTTCAGTAGAGTTAAGAGTTGAATTCGATAGGATCCCTCAGCCTATGTCTAAAAGGACTATTCAGACAGCAACTCTTGGCATGTGAACAATATTAAAGTAGCAGGGGCAGGATTTCTGGGATCATTTATCCACATTGCCAGATGGGTTTATGGCCAATTAATTCCTGTGCAAATAAAGAAACTTTCCTGTTTGTATAAGTGTCTTGGGTGTGGGGAGGTAACAGCTGTGTTTGGACTAACAGTGTCTGACAGACTGGAGTCAGACCTGACTCAGAAGACAACACCTGGCTTTGTTTTGTGGTCATACAAGCAATAATTTCCCTCTGCAGAACTCTCAGCTGAGCTTTTGCACCTCTTCTCTGTTTACTCTAACCCTTTTCTTCATCCTGTAAAGTGACCCTATTAGGCCTCAAATTAGACCTAGTTCTTGGGCAAATCAGTGCATTCATGTTAGCAAGTGCTTCATACTGAATATAGATGAGCACACATAGTGTAGGAATGCAAGCAGATAAAGAAAGTGTTTTCAGTTCATTTGCTGAACAGTTGTTAAAATAAATATTTGTTTGATTGGAAAAGGCAGAACATTTTCCACGAAATGAAACCAAAATGTTTCTCTGTGATTGAAAGTGTCCATTCAAACAAAAATGAAACTCCCTGTATCAATTATCCAAAAATATCCACATTCAGTTTAGGTTGAACAATGTGCCTTATTTGATGTGAAGCCAGGCAACATAAGGCAATTTCAGAATACCTGTTTTCCTAATTCCTCATTTTATTTTTAAATTTAGGGCTAATTTTATTTTAAAATATAATTTTTAAATTAGAAGGGAAAAAAATCACAAACGTTAAAACAAAGCATTTAATCTATTTCCAGTTTTTTCTTCTCACAGAACTTTTTTCCAGTTTTTTTTTTCTGTAACACATCACTGGTTGCCCTGCTTTGCAGAAGCTGGTGTTACTATGTAGTTAGAATTCACTAAAAAGAAATGCCTCCATTCTCCCAAAGGAGATTAAAAGACAAGTCAACATAGAAGTCCATATCTTAATTAAACATCTCAGAGGTAATGCTGCTGAATTTAGCAGAACAGTAGCACTGCTGGAGAAATATTAGTTAGATGCGATGTCAACACAATCTCACTGCCTTATTTCACCCCATTCTGCTGGTGACATTAACTGGTTTATCTAAGTTTTGTAAACACCGAGTCCTAAATGGTCATAAGCAACATGAACCTCAGAAAAAGCAGCTCCATATTTATATGTTGGATCTCTGGCTTTTTGTTAGTTTTTCATAACAGCAAAGAGTGTTTTTGGGTGGGGGTTGTTTGTGGGCTTTTATTTTTTTTTTAATTGCTTAGAGAAGTTGTAACCATTTCTCTAACTATGATCTTGATTTTAATAGTCATGTTTTGCCATATCAAGGCTAGCCATAATGGGATATAGTTAGACTTATATGTATTTAGACTGATATGGTGTATTTTGTAGCTCTCTTCATAAATTCAAGCCTTCACCAGAAATACATGGCAGATGTGATCCATTCACCTTCATCAATTTCTGTGCAGCTGGACTGTGGCAAATTTTCAAACACTGGAAACTCTTTTTATCAAAGCTGGATATATCTATGAACTATATGCTTTGGTTCCATCACAGTCATAGGATATAAAGCAAGGATTTCTTTACATAAATCATAACTTCTGTTATGCAAAAGGACACATTCTATAATGACTGTTAGTCACTTATGACCTTAACACCTATGAAATTATGAATGCCTATTTGAAGCCTTCATAAAAAAGAAGGCTAAAATGAGTAGTGATTTCTGCACTGAGTCATTTCCATTTTCATTCCTGGTTTAAGGCCAGCTTCTGGATTATTTCTGCTTCAGCTAGTATAACTGTAAATTGAATAGATGGCAAAAAAAACCCTTGTGTTTCAATAAGGGATTCATTTAAGATTTTCAGAAGTCTAAAGCAAACAAGAGTTCAGTAAGAGCTAGGGAAGAGTGGTGCCCTTTACTCTGCAACTGGTGCAGAAAAAAATGGGCTTTTGTACCTGCATACTGGTGTGTACACGTGTATGTACATTTCACTTCTTTGAATGTTAAAAACATCTTGTCTGTATTGGGTAGGGCAAATGTTTGAAGTTGAAAACATTTATGATTCAGTTGGTACTACTTTATTGGAGACAGCAGTCCTATATCCCCAAAGATTCAGGACAGAAACTTTTTTCTGAGGGATTCAGAGATTGAGTGGGTACGTTAATCTGGGACAGATTTTGTTTACTGTCAAACAATTATTACTACACTATCCAGGCAAGAATATTATACCATAATATCTTACATTATGGCTGAACACATTCCAAGCTTTGTTAAGACATGACAATTAAATTCCAGTCCAAGGACGCATATGGTCCTTGTGAATCACAGAAATTTTGTTACTATTCATATACGTTTAATTTCTTTCTTAATGGGATTTGTTCTAGATGTAAATTCTTCTGGAACTCATCTCACACTTTTTATGTATCTTGAAGCTTGTAAACCAAGTCATTCTGGCCATAAAATGGAAATAAATCAAGCAAAATATTTTTTTTTAAGCCAGATTCCAGTCTTAGATCTTGCAATATTTTATCCATCAAACGTTTGAACAGTAAACTGAAATGGAGGAAAAATTATTTAGTGAATGATTTGGATCAATTACGTCAACACAAAGGGATGATGTTCCTCCATGAGTACAATTTTGTGCTAAGAACACCTCAGCTAAGTTCCCATATTTTTGTGATCACTCATTTCGGTGGGAAAGGGAGGGAATGTCAAATATTCAGACAGTTCATCTGAGAAAGGACTGTGAATTACTCTCCCTGACTGAAAATACACTCCCTGTTTCCCCTAAATACAAATTCTCTGACAAGGAAAAGTGATCCTTCAAAAAGTGCAACAATTGTCTTTGGCTCATTGTTAAGACAGAATTTCTTTCAAAGTTTTGGTCATTTTCAGAGATGGTTTGATGGAGATTAAGGTATCATTTCCAATATACTGACACAATTCTTTGAACATGACTTACCGCAGCATAAGAATGTACATGGAATGTCTATGTTCAATATTACTTATTCTTAATTCTCTCAGAAATCACTGTTTAATCAATCCAAAAGCAGAGAGAGAATCCATTAGGCTTACAATCAATGGCTGTATATCATCTTCAAATAAAGACTTCATTTAAGACCTCATTTCAAATTGAACAAACATTAAATCCTGATACAATATCATCAGCAAACATCTATTCACCAGAAAGTGTATTAAAGCCAGAATTTGGCATATCATAATATAGTTTCTATTTACAAGGTGATATACGCACATTGGGAATATCAGCCCTGGCAGACAAATGACAAGGTGAAACCGAGCACTTTAATACTTCTCTCCCTTTCATATGCTGCTCACAATAAGGAGTAGATTTTGCAAATATCTTCTAGAGTTACCACAATATTATGCTTATGAAGATACTATGAAGTTATTGCACACCTGTGTAAAGCTCTGACATGGTATTTGCTGTATTTCCACTGCTGACAAATAGGGGAACATTAAGAATTTTGTCTAACTTTGGTAATTATGGCTTGTTTGGTTAAATTGTGTGAATAGCATTTAAGAACATGAAGATTCCCAAATAAAAGACATAGTATAAAGTTTTCTTTCAAAAGTGTGGCATTACTCTACTATTGTCTTCCGCTATTATTGTGTTCCACATAGAATTTGCCAGGATAAACTAACAGCCAACTATCATGTTAAACACCTTTGATACCACGTGTCAGTTAGCAAAAAAAATACAATCCCATATCTTGTCTTTAATCTGCACTGTTCTTTACCCACAGATCTCAAAACAAGCCAATGAGCTGCAAATCTGACAGCTGCGAATGTCTCCTGCATGAATGTATACTGCGGGCTAGATTCCTATCTCAGTTACAGTAGTAAGAATAAAAGGTGTCTTAGTAAACAACAGGGATCAGTTCTGGGGCCTGTCCTGTT
>NW_010140247.1:0-3075 GCF_000699245.1 Pterocles gutturalis | reverse complement strand
GGGACCGGGGCCTGCAGAGGCCTCAGGGGGGTGAGGAGCCGGGACCGGGGCCTGCAGAGGCCTCAGGGGTGGGAGGAGCCGCTGTCGGGGCCCAAAAAAGGGCCTGAAAAGGCTGCTCGGAGGTTTTGAGCACCTGCTGTGAGGGCTGGGGGGGCCTTGACCAGCGGCTGCGTGTCCTAGGGCAGGTGGCAGCAGGAGATTGTCAGCACGCGCGGGAAAAGAGAAGGTCTGAGCTGGCAGGGGTGTGTCTCGGAGGAGAGGCCTCAGAGGAGCAGAAGCAGCTTTAGCAGGGGTCAGAGGGCTGGGGTAGGAAGAGCTCAGAGCAGAGACAGCGTAAGGTGATTTAACGCTGGTTCTGACACACTCTGAGGTTCCCTACAGGCTCTGAATCTAGAAGCAAACACTCCTTTATCACTGTAAGCCCCTGGAGTGGATTATTCTTTGATAGGGTCTTTTTCATTCCTTTTTTGCTAAACAAAGTTGAAGGAGAAGAGCTTTATCGTATGCCAGTACCTCATGCAAACTCATTCTACTAACTTTTTCTAACAGCTGTTCTCCTCCTGGGCTTTTTTTCTAGGTCCATCATCATACAGCCCTTTGAAACTACAGGTACAGGAACTTGAAAGCCATGCGTGCCAGGCTAAGGGTGTTGGTATGCATTCTGTTCTTCAAAGGCCAGGTACTCTATTACAGGTTTTCTCATTGCAGTCATCTAATTCATACAATAAATGAGTTGCCGTGATCTCTGTTTATAAGCTGAGCTTCATAACCTTTTTTTTCTTTATTTCTTACAAATAGAAAGGAAAACATAGTGAGTATGAGTTCTGTGTCAGCTACTCTGAACAACTGATGCTGACAAAGCAGGAGACAGAAATCTTTCTTTAAACTGAGTGAATGTATATAAAACAATAAATGAGTTGTGATGAGGAAAACAGCTTTGATGAAAACATGAGCCAAGAACAATAGCTTGACGGAGAAGTTTAAACTTTCCCTGATAGCTCTGTGGGGCGTAGACGGTTAAGTTTTTGCATTCGTAAGGGAAACATGGCATTCCTTAAAGCTGAACCTCCTCCCTTGGGTTCCCACTGAATGCTTGAGAGATGACAGTAGAGAGTGTCTCCAGAAGGCTAATATTAAACACAAGGAATTAGTACAGAGGGAGCAACAGCAAGCGAGATTCCAGTTTTGACCACAAAATGAGCTAAAACATTTAGCATCAGCAGCTGTAGCAGTTTCTTACTCCTTGGCTGCACACAGCTCCTTCTGTTCCAAGGGTTCTTGTGTGCCCTCGTGTCAGGAAACACACCTGCCCTTTGTGTGGTGTGTGAGAGACGGCTGCTCTTGGAGGATAAATCGGCTTCAGACAAACACAAAGTGCTGAGGCAGTGCAATGCAGGATAAATTAACCTTCAGGGTCACATGCAACTGGTTTGCTGCCCACAGCCATATGAACCGGGCTTGCAGGGGAGCTGGTGGGCCAAATATGTGGGCAGATGGAAGAGATACAGACAGGAAACGGGGAAAATAGTGTTTATAAAGCTTTAAGGGGACTCTGTTCTGAGAAAGGGCTTTAGCCAGGCCCATCTCTGTTTTTAACTCTGCAACAGTATGAGTTTGGGAAAGTTACTTGTATGATTCAAGCCAGCTGGAGGTCTGCAGGGAGAGGACAAACTCACTGGTGCTGGGTGTAGCGTGGGCACCCAGTCAGCTCATGCCATGTGGCAGCTGCCACCACACCCTTTCCTGTTCGCCCTGTGGCCGCAGGCAGCCCTGCCAGCTACCCTGCATAGGGAGGAAGGGGGAAGGATTGTTTCCAAGATGCTGATAACCCCTAGCACCCCGCAATTCTTGGTAACAGAGAGGTGGCAACCAGCTCTGACGTTTTATTTCCTGTGTGCCAACTCAAATGCCCTCAAAAGGGACACTGAGCTCTGGGAACTGCTCTGGATAGTGTTGACTTTTGACTGTGTCTCAGCCTCATCTCCTGTAAAAGGTAATATTTGCTTATGTAAAAAGGAATCGGGCATACTTTGTATGGGTGTTCCGAGTTAAAAATTGTCAGTCAGGGCAAACAGATCTTTGGGGTGAGCTACAGGAAAGCAAAGTGCATATGTTGCATTATTACAGTTCTTTTCTGAACGGAGTGTGACCCGGTGTGCCTCTCGGCTGCTGAATGCCCGGTTCAGCGAGTTTGAAAAAGTGCTGCTGTGGTTCCCAGTTCAGCCCTCCCTTCGATAAAACCCATTCCCTTGGTGAGCTGCTTGTGGTATCTCTGTGAGTCAGTAAGCTGTGCATTTGAGGAATGCACCTCACAACTGTTAAGGTAAGTGTTCAGTATGGCTCTGCTGGAGGCAGTGAGACTAATTAGTTCTTCCCAGGTGATTGACAGATGCAGAAAAGAGCTAAAGGAGGCATTTAGCCTGAAATACCAGCAGGAGGCTTTTCCATACGGAGTGAGATCCTGTATTTAACCAGGTTACTGTATGTGAAACTCACTACAGGGTCTGTATCTTGGTCTGAAACTTCACAGCAGTGTCTAGTCAGAAGAATACCCTGCACCTGGCAGATGTGAGATGCTCCCGCAGCGTTTGGGTGCTTGTTGCGGGGGAGCTGGCCTTGGCTGTCAGGGACAAGCTGCTTCACCGGGCGGAACACGAGATCGTGGTGCTGTGGGGGTGCTTTGGTGACAGCACAGAGGAACAAGGGAGTACTTTCTGTACTGAAAAAAGAATAAAAGTGGAAAGCGTGGTGTAAGTGTCCTAACAAGTCTCCTCCACCACTGCCAGGTCTGTCCTCGCCCTGTGCTGCGTGGCTGCGTCCCACCATGCAGGTGTTTCCTGGCAGATGGGGCCATGCTGGCAGCAAAAAGTAAGAATGTGGCTCTCTAGAGGTCCAGGCAAAGCCCCCTTTCCTCCCAGAAACCCCTCGAAGAGTAAAGCCTGCCCGAGAAAGCCCTCAGAGAGCGCGGTTTACCCCAGGTCTCAAGCCGCCGGGGCGGGGAATCGAACCCGTCTCCCTTAGTCTCCGCCCTCGAGGACCCGGTTTAGGTGCCCTCCACGTTCGCCGGGCGGAGGC
>NW_010140246.1:0-7352 GCF_000699245.1 Pterocles gutturalis | reverse complement strand
ATTTTTATATTTTATAATATGAAAGTATATACTTTAGCTCTCCTTAGAAGAAGATATTCCTGTTGCACTAGCACTGTACAAATTAAGCAGAAATTCATAACTGGTTTTAAATATTTTCCTATATCATACCCTTTTAAAGCAATAGTTTTTGACTGCTGGTATCCATGATTTTAGAATCCTAGCTAGCATAGGATAAGTAGATTTGCTACCCTGCAGCCGTTTTCATTTTCTGTTAACTACTGCATTAGAGCTCACAGTTCAGCCAGATGACTCCAAGGCTCTAGCTGAACTCATGGATAACTGTTTATAGGCCTAATGAAGTACAGCTTTTCAATTTATCTGTTTGTTCCAGTATTTTCTTACCACTAATGTTCAGAAACTTCGTACATGACTTATTCCATCTTCTGGAGCAAAGTGACAAAATAAAGCATTTGTCTGCTTTTCCAGATGTTGTTGTATTTTAAAATCCAGCCATACGACCAGTTCTTTCTTAACTTTCCTTCATCCTTTATTTACATTTTCAAGAATTGTGTCTTTGGTTGCTTACTTTTCGTGCTCTGCTTTGGAGTCCTCCCAATTTACATCTTACATTTTTAACCTGCCAGAAATGATGCTCCTTTCTAGAGTAGAAGGATTGAATAATACAAAAGAAAGATTGTATCTGTCACTGACAGAGAAAAATAGTATATTTATGCCTTATAGCATATGGATCGGTATATTTATTCATTGATTTATAGTACTAAGGTATTCTTATCAAAAATTCAATAATTTTCTAAACTTACTTTAGATTAAGAGGGGGGACACTGTGGGATCTGCCTGGGGAACATATGACTTTTCCAGGAGACATAAGAGAAATTTTTGTTTCAAATTCCACAAACTTTGTTAAGTCAGCTTCACTTTGCATTTTTTCTACAGGGAGAAAAGTGTGGTAAATTAATCTTTACTTGCACTAAGAAGGTAATATTACCCATATAGTGTCATTATACTAAAATTTGTAAGGTACCTTAAGAGCTTGTGTGCAAATCTAATCCTTCCACAATTGTCCATAGATCATATGGACTGACATTGTAAAGTTTTTTGGAAGACTTCAAAAAAACAAAAATTAAAAATGTCTGCCAGTGACATAAAAAAAACCCTTATGAGATATTTGCTGTTTCAATAGCAAATTGAATTTAAGGTAGGTCTCCTATTTTGGAGGAAAAACACCTGCAAGTCAGTAATATAATGACTTTTCCTCATTTGTGGGATAGACATAATTTCTGTTTCATCACCCTTCCATCAATCTCTTTATATCCCTGTGCACATATGTCTTTTCCATTGAGCTGTTCACCATATGTAGAACAGTGATTGACGTACAGGAAAAATGGGATTAAAGAACGTTTTAGTAAAGTTCAGAGGAAGAGGGAAATTCTGCTAATGATCATGTTGGTTCTAGGAAATATCATCGTAATATAGTCCATACTTAAAGGATTATGCCTTAAGAAATATGTAGGACCCAATATATTCTTTAGAATCAAGGAACGTAATACATAGAATATAATATATTAAATTGAGTTAGTGAATTGCTTAAAATATATGTCTTTTCCGAAAAAGGCAAGCATTGTATAGTCACAGGAAAGTTCAAGAAGATGACAGTATTAATTGTACTACATTTTGCAATTCATAACTTGTTTATACAAATTACATTTTCTAGGTGCATATCAGCATTTTTCTGCAGGAATGATTGTACTCCTATAGTCAGATCTTTCTATGAATGAGAATGACGTGAGGTCTTCTAAAATCTATGCTTGTGTTTTTATATATAGAGAAATATACATGTATATTTATATTTATAATTATTTTTATTTTGTCTTCTTGCAAATAAGTTCAACTGAAATCAAAGCAGAATATAATCTAAAAGGTACCCAAGCTTTTGGCTGGACCCAATGCCATAGTATTCCTATAGAAAACACTTATATAGGATAAAAGTCTATTAACATGCAAATAAATATGTCAGGTCTCCACATCCAATTTAGGTTTCCCAGTGTCACTACAAAGTCCACTAGACAAACATCTGATATTTAAATTGCAGGAGTGCCATGTGTACATCATCCACAACATTGTTAAGCTTTTCCTCTATTAATGTTCATACAAGCTGTTGAGATCAGCTAGTCAAAACTTTCAGTGTACTGGTACTCCTGTTGATTTGCATGGTTCTACAGAGGCAGCCTCTGTGGTAATACCTATATATAGTGCGATGAGAAAGATTATAAAGAAATCATGGTAGTAATGGAAATAAAAGAGCTGGGTCAGATTTAAGAATAGTTACAATGGCTGTGATTGTTCTGCACCTGGTACTATTATGAAATCAGGAATTTATATATAAACTCTGAGAGATCTCATTTCATGTGTCTGTCCCAGTTGCTGTACGCTGTTCCATATGACTGCTTTGTGTCAGTGGAGCGCAAAGCATCTGGGATCCATCTTTAATACAATCAGTACTACAGCAGCGTGGCAACAGATAGCTTCAAAGTTCCTCGCTCGGGTACTGGTAAGACTGTAGCTATGTAAGAAACCCCGTGTTGTTTGGTATTATGTTGATTAATTTTAGTAAGTTAATTGCTTTTATCCCCTTCTGCCCTTGCCACCTTTCCACCATGTTGAAGTCTCTGAAAAAATCTGTCATGAACAAAAGGAACAAAAAATTAAAATTGAAAAGCTTAGATGTACTCTGAGACAATGGCAGTATTGCAGTGCCGAGTACCCCTTGGTGTATTGTTAAGCCGATACTTAACTGTATTAAAAAACAACTATTTTTAAAAAATGTACTATTGCAGTGATAGTGCAGATTATAATGAAACAATCTTGCTTACCTGATTTTTTTCCAAATCATTACATGTATATGCATTTTCGAGCTGCCTTATTCACTAGTTGTAGTTCATTGTCCTACACACTGATACTTAACTGCTTTTCAGCATATTTCATATGCTTTTTTATTCTTTACTCTTCATTTTGTTTTTTAAAGATGGTAATAAGGAAGTGTGAGTCCTTTCAAAACCTGTCACATGTTGATTGAATCTGTCTGTTTTCCAATTCAAAATATGTTTTAGACATCTCCAAGATACCAAAAATAAGAGGTTCATATTAAATCTATATATTGATGCCCAGCTCCGCGTTTCTTGTAAAGAAGAGACAAAGCTGTCACTAGCTGACCGAGTGTGCTAAAGAAATGAGAACTTGAGGGAAGAACCACTTCAAGCTTAACCCAGGCCAATGAAGTTATGTGAGTAGAAAAAGAGATGCAATATAATAAATTGGCAGAGACCATTATTGTTTCTCCTATCAAGGTTATTTGTGTTCTGACTTTCAGAATGTTGCATGTTGCCTCAGAGACCTGGTGTCTGCCTCCCAGGAATTTTCCTGCATCTGTCCAAGGCTGAGATAGATTACAGAAATTAGATAATTTATCTTTATGTCAAAACAAGTGTATATATTTTACATATTACATTTTCCATTTTAAAAGTGGCTAAAGGGTAAAGTCATATAAAAATCAAAATCAGTAAAGGGCTATTGTGTAAAATGTTTTTAATTTATTTTTAAATAAGATTTTAGACCAAATTTTGCAGCACTTATTTTTCAAAATGTATCAAAGAATCTTATCATTAAGAACATTTAAGAATTTAGAAACCATACTTAAGATTTCTGGGAAAGATTTTTTTTCCCACTGGAATTGATGTTTGTCAGACTATTTCTTTCTTCTTTCACAGAACAGGGAACGCTACACAATGTATCACATATTAAGAAGATAAAAACATTTAATTAAAACCAGTACTTACAGGTGTTAAGCCACCTTCATCTTCCTCCTCTTTTTACTACTCCTCCTCCTCTATCTGGAGCTACAGATCTTCAAGTGAGTTCATTAGGAAGGGACATATAATTCCTTACTGACATTTAGTTGATGTCTTCTATTCTCAATACTGTTTTCAGTGATCCATTGTTTTCTCTTAATGACTAAGAATAAAAGATTCTTTTGAACAGTGTGATTAAAACAGAAAAAATGAAAAGAAGACATTTTCATGGTTTAAATTTTGGAGCACCTGCCGAAAGTGAGGAGGAATATGAAAGAGGTAATAGAATAACTTTCAAAAAAGAAAAAGATAGATAACTGTGGTTAGGTTTGAAAGATTATCAAGATGGAGTATCTGTTACATATGTATGTATTTTAGAAGCAGATAACTTTCGAGGCAGATATTTGTAGGCCCTCTGTTCAGTTTAGATCTCTACATCACAATGTGAAGGATCATGTTTCTTTAATTGCTTGTCTGCTTTCTGATGTCATCACTTTGCAGATTAGAAAGAAAGAAAGAATAAAGAAAGACTTTATTAGATTCTATTTTTCAGTTTTAATAGGTTCCTTTTTTTAGTGCTTTCTTTTTTAATATGTGGGATTTGTTTGGTTTGGGTTTGGTTTTTTTTTTTTTTTTTTTTGTCCCTAAGTGTCAAGTCTCTGTTTTAAAACTCCCCTGCACTGGCAATTTAATTCCCTTCCATCCTTACTGGAAAACATCAACGATTCGGAAGGATTTTTTTCTCCGAACATCCCAAGGCAGCAGTGAAATTTCCCAAACCCTACCTATTGAACCTGAGCTTTCTTTACCCACACCCCCCTTCTTTCCTTATGAAAAGAGAGCTTCACAGAAATTTACAGTCAGCTGTTAATTTAAGTGAGATTTCAAAAGTCTTCAGAGAATTTGGCTGTAGCTGGGAGTCCTCCAGAAAGAAATGTGTATTGCATGTTCCAATGTAATGAAACTGCCTTCAATAAAGTTAAAGGGGACAAGAATACTTACCTTTGGGATGGAGTGGGTTCTTCCCTGATTTCTTATTTTCTTTTTTTAGCTGGTTCTTCCTTCAATGAATTATTACCTCTTGTCTGCAAGAATAATAAGAAAAAAGTGAATATTTTAGCGAAATATAACATTTTCCCCAACCCAAAATATGTTGCCAGAGAACAAAATTCTAAAGAAAAGATATAAAAGATATATAAAAGAATCTAGTGTGAATCTAGCGGTTTCACCAGCTGTGTGTCTGAGTTCAAAGGGAGGAATTATGAAGTTGCTCTTGTTGATTTTAATTTCTGTTTATGAAATGGTATCATAGTAAGGAATTCTCTCTCCTTGTGTTTTCTCTTCTGTTTCCAAGTGGGAATATATTCAGAAAGAGTAGAGAAACCATTAGGGTTTGCTTCTGAAAAGATGGTAGAATAATTTGATTACAGTAGACTTGGAAAATGAAATCTGTTTCCAAAGGTTTGTCTAAAACACCTCCTTAGATAGCATCTTTTTGGTAAATATCTTACTGTCTTTTGTTGTCTGTGTGATGCTCTGTAGTACAGAAAAAAAATTAAGATTATACTACTCTGAAGATCATTTATCCTTAACAAGCACCGCTTTCAACTCATTACAGTAATTTTTCCCAAAGTGTAGCTTCAAATTCAGAAAGCATTTTCTCCATGCATTTGAAGTCAGAATAGTCTCTCCTTTTCCAATCAGGAAATATATAAATATTTATTATTATAAACAGTTTAAGATAACATCCTATTTTTATAAATAATATCACAACAACTACACACTCAAATTTGTAGTTTTCAGTAAGATCTGTCATAAATCTGATGACAAAAGAATTGTTCACCAATCTTTAACTGAATAGAGCTAGTAAAGTGCAAAATGCCTTTCCTAATAAAGTATCATAAATTGCAACTTAAATAAATTCTTTCTCTTCCTTGTATAATTTAAGAAGTAAACTGCTTTATAGGAGGAAAATTTTTTGTAATTTTTTTTCATTGTTTGACATGTTTTTGTAATCCAGTTATTTAGGTGGTCAACAGGAGTCAACACAAGCTAAAGAATGCAACAATTATATTTTATTCAAAGTATTGCAAAAATATGTTTAACACTGACATGAAACGAGGAACTAAGTATTCTATTTCTGGATTTTCTATTGATTTCCTGCATGGTTTTGCACGAATAATGCTTCTGTTCTACAATAAGTGCAACCCCGCTCTTTACATGCTCCTCGCCTGGTTATATTGACTGTTCGTGAAATGAAAGCTGTAAAAGATATAAATTCTGTCACCTATTGTATTTCTTTCTGTGTAGTGTTTTGCAAATTGTCAAGTGCTGTAAAACAATACACAAAGGCGTCATGAGGACTCATAAGAAGTATCCAGCAAGTACTGGGTCTGGAAGTCTTAACAAATAAGCATTGATGAGATATACAATACTAAATGTAGCAATATTAATGTTCAGAATTTCAATGTGTCTATGTCTTTGTGTTGAGGAATTTTCAGGCACCTCTAATTTCTCTTGTAAAGGAATAGTGCTTACGTAAGTGGCTTAACTCCACTGAAAATAGTGGGTCAAATTTTAGTTAAAAGTACCGGCTCACAAACTTGTATTCCTTGCAAGAAAAAATCAGTTTCAGTTGGTCACTAGGCTGGTGTGACAACTCATATAATAAAGGGGAACTTATTTAAAATTAAAAGAAGGAGAGCCATTAGACATTATTGCATCACTCAGAGTTAGGAAGTAAACTTGGATAAAAATTCTTTCTCATGATGTGTCGGTGGTCTAATCTTAGAAAACAATTACTTTATTCATTTAGACTATGGAAGTTTTTCTCACAGGCCTCAGAAGAATGTGTGTAGATTTTAGCTGAGTTAATCCAGGGGAAGTGAAATCTTTAATCTTTTAAAAGATTACAATGTTCCTTCTTGCTTTGTAGCTATTCATATCAGGAAACAGGGGAGGTAGTTATGGCCTAGTTGGTGGACATATGTTGTAGCAAAACTCATTAGTTCTCTTGTCCTTAGCAGAAAGGACAAGAAAATTACTGAACATTGTGTCACTTTTCTGTATGGCTTGGAGCTTCTTTCACATATGATTTGGCATCTGGCTAATGGTCACTAGGAGCACTTGGACCATCCCAGCAGTTCCAAAACAAAACCCCCTACCACCCTGTCAGTGAGTCACATTAATGTCACAGGAAAGATATCATAGCAGAAGAGAGTACTTGCAGGAGTAGGACACAGTCCAGGCTTCTGTGCAGCTCTTGTCCTTTGGAAGAACTACTGGACTTTACTCCAGGCTGACTGAAAGGCCAGCAATACCTTCTCTTGTTCTGCTCTCCCTAGTGAGTGCAGAAAAATTTATTCAGTTCCATTTGAGCAAAAGTAAAGGCTATGGCATTGTGATACAAAATATCATTATGAAATTTCAGAAAGGCATCACAAGCTAATTAGAATTATCTGGAATATACTGAATCTGCTGCTCTGTAAACTTCCTTCAATATTGTCTTGGTGTCAGGACCACCAC
>NW_010140245.1:0-8809 GCF_000699245.1 Pterocles gutturalis | reverse complement strand
GAGAGGGGGGTTTCCATCAGCTGGTAAAGTCACTGCTGCTGCAGGCTCCGCTTCACCAGCTTCTCATTCTTGCCACAACTCAAGCACTCAGAAATGATTAGATTTTCTTATTTACATACCTAATTTTATGCATGAGCGATCAGAGCAATGTGTCTCCCTCTCTGTTAGCACAAGAAAAGTCACTGCCCAAGGAAGTGCGGTAAAATACATTATCCCTTATACACACAAACAAAGCTACGAGTAGACTGAACATTTATCACCTGAGAATGTGTCAAGTTGATTTTGGAGAAAGAAGACAGAGATAAGGCACCACTACAGAGTCGCTGCTCTGGCAGGTCCTCCTTGTGCAAGGCAAGTACCCAGACACCCAGCCAAGCTGCCTGCTTTATCTGCATCTTCAAAACTCATTAATACCTACAGCAAAAAAAGTGGTGCCTCTGAGGAGGACAACAGCTCTGAAGACACTCTGTATACAAGTTAGAATTTAGAACATGTTCTTTCTTCAGCTGAATATACAACACTTTTGTGAAAACATTTATGAAGTGCTACATTACATTCATGCAACCATAGTTGCACTAAAGCATTGCACGTGCTTTGCTTGCTAAACTTGAGTTACTCCCTTTTCCCAGCAGAAGTTAGGTACTTTGCAAGCATCTGCTCTTTAAGCATAGCCTGGCAGCATGATTATTCTCCATCAGCTTTTTGACTGGAGAATTCTGACCAACACAACCCATCCTCTAAAGTTAGAGGGAATAAAACTGAAAGCGAGAGGGCTGAAATACATGCAACTCCTTGAAAGTCAAAGGAAAAAAGTCTCTCTGCACCAATCTTCAGTGCAAAAGTGGGTGGGTGTTCCCTGTCTACATCTCCCCAGCTATACCAGATATCACATTTCATACACTCATTGTCTGGTTAGAGCTGCTGGGGGGTATTAAGCAATGCAGAACAGATTACTATTGTAGGGTTGCCTTGGATTAACAAGGATTAGTTTAATTTACAAAAAAAGTAAGCCACCATAAATATTTACATCAACAGGACATCAGAGTCAAAATTGAATTTCACCACCCAAAAATAATAAAAGTATCCGGCTTTTTTATGCAGTGCTTTTCAGAAATCACCAGATGCTTTATACACAACATGACAGCAGCTGGGGCAGGTGGAGCACCAGGAGAACTCCAGGAGAAGACCCCAGCCAGAAAAGAGGCAGGGCACAAGCGGCAGCCCTTGGCAGAGGATATAGCAGGGGGAAGAAATCCCAAGAGCAAGCAATGCTAATTCTCACCCTGCTGCTCTTCCCCAGGCCCCCAGCCCCATGAAGAAGTGCTGTGACCCTCCCGTGCCGTGCCCTTCCCACACCATACTCTGCGCTGGGCTGACGCCCGGGCTGCGGCCAAAGCCAGCTGTGTCTTTAGAGACTGCTTACAACCAGCTGAAGCTTTCACCTACCCAAAGAAAAGACAAATTCAAGAGTAACAAAGCAGCAGAAGCCACATGTCCAGCTCCCCTTGCTGACTCAAACATTCGTTTACTCATTTTATCTCCTTGTTGACCCTGGTTTGTTTTAACAGCCAAGCAAACACCAGTACAGGCTCTTCAGCAGTGGGGGCACCAGCTGGTCCTGAGAGGGGGACTGGGGAGGGGGGAAACCTAACAAAAAGATCCCATCCGCTCAACTCCGGTGCTCGCCTTGTCCCAGTGCTTCCATTGCCTCCCTTTCAATGCCCTGAGCTCTGGGCTGACTGGAGGGAGCCAGTGACATTCTTCACCCTCCTAGGAGGGAAACCTGGAAAACCACAGTGCCCTTGATGCTGTTTCGAGACTCCATCAGTGAGTGGATAGAGCTCACAACCTCCTGGGATGTGATGCTCCCCAGTTAGAAAGCTCTACATGCCACCAACTGTGCTCCTCTTTCCTTCTTCTACGGGGACAATCCTGTCCCTCCACCACTTCTACTCATTTCTACCCACCGTGGCCAAGAAGCCTACAACACATCAGCAGGAGTTAATCCAACATAATGGACAAGCAGCAATTCAACCCAGTGCGTCCCTGTGAACCTTGTGCCAGCCAGCACTGTCCCACAACAGCTGTTGTCCCACCCTAGGGAGAGTTTTCCTGTAAACCACTGGCACGGCTTCCTTCAAATCCCTCCTTCAAACCTTCCTTTGCCGCAATCCCCGCACTCCTGTCCCCCACAAAACCCCACTGTGACAGCCCTTCCACCGACACAGTCCAGCCAGGACAAAGGGGGACACTGCTGGCTTTTATGTCCTATCCAGCAGTGAACTCGCTGGAGCAGAGGTTGCCTTTCTGCATTTGAGCTCCACATCACTGGGCTCAGGGCTTCAACAGCAGAAATAACATTGGTGTGCTGCCTCGTACCCACCTGGGCAGGAGGACGAGGTTGGTGCCCACCACCCACTTGCAGGTCACCCCTGTGGGGCACAAGCTCTGTCCCCCATGCAGTGGAGCTGGCACCAGCCAGAGAAGCTCCACTGAAGATGCTCTGTCTGCCCACCTTGCTCTGGTGCCAGAAAGCTTCTGCTCTCCCAGGACTGGAAGAAACTCCTCACTTTGTGGCTAATCAAGGCTGCCTTGCTTCATCTGATCCCTGAGAGCAAAGCGTGTGGCAGCAGCTCCGGAGCGGGGGCTGCACAGTGATGGATGAAACATGGCCCCCGCTGCCTCAGCCGTTCATCAAGGGCTGCAGAATGTCAAAGGAGAGCTTGGGGAAAGGGCTGATAAGGAATTCAGGTCTCCAGCAGTCTGAGATAGAACAGGCAGGCCATAAGGGGGGTTAATCTCTCCAAACAAACAGGTAGGACTCTGCAAATTCTTCCCTCCCATGGGAATTCTCCAGGCAGAGCTGAAGTTATACTGAGTAAGGAGCTGAAAAAAACAAGGTAGAGGCATTTCAACCAGCAAAATGATCAAGGCTCCTCTTGGGCCAAAGGCTGTTACTGGATCTCTGGCAAGGTGGAGAGGCAGAGAACCTGAAACAATCACCCTGCCGATCCCGGCCACGAACGAAGTCAGATATTTCAAGAGTGGAAAACTGTCTGTGCCTCTTGCTTTACCCTGAAGGACTCCCCCCACTCTCCCCCCACCCCACAGCCTCGGAAAGAATTCACTTCTCTGCACCTTTCAAATCACATCCAGATTTTCCCTGGCACAGGTTCCAAACTCACTTCAGAAAAGGCAGCCCCAAACGTACACATAATTAGTCCCAGCCCACGAAGCAGCCAGCTACGTGGGCTATTCCCAGGACAGGGAAGCAGGCGTGGGAGATGGAGTTTCCAGGAGCTCTGCACTTAGCATCTGTTTGGCAAAGTCCTGCGCTGTGCACACATCCTGGCAAAAAGGAGGGGGACCAGCCTCTGGGGCTGTCCTGGGGATAGCATAAGCATGGAATGCCATACGTTGTGAAATGAAGCCAAATTAAACAGTACCCCTATCAAGGCAGCCCTTTCCATTCTCATGGTTTGAGATCCTGCTGGAGCAGGAGCAAAATGTTCCCAAAGCCATTGCTTCTATGGCCTACAGGGCCATGCAATGGAGAAAAACGTAAGGTAGTTTGCTTAAATACAGCTCAAAGGTCAGAAGCAGAGCAGCTCTGATGAGGACACAGTGGGACTGGGGAAAGTCAGGTACTGTAGCTGGAAAGGGATGAGTTGTCCTCCACCTCCTTCACGGGGCCTTTGTGGGGAGGTATTTGCATCCCCGCATTTCTCAGAGAAAAGCCCCCGAAGAACGTGGGCAGCACTGATGGCCCCGCTGAGCAGGCAGCAGGCTGGGAGGGGAGCAGAAAGGAGGATCCACTCTGCTTTTGAAAATGATCTCACCAAACCCCCTTTCTCTTCCTCCCTTCTTGGGAGTTCACTATTGTTTGCAGCTAAAGCTTCCTAAAAAGCACTTTTACAGCCAAAGTTAGCTCAGCGTCAGGCAACCCCTCCTTGCCGAGGCTCACGTTTCCAGCGAAGCAGACTGGCCAGGATTTGCTCCAGGCCACTCGGGCTGTACGAAGTTTGGAAGGCTCTACTCTCCTTATAAAAGCTGTTTCCTGAAAGATCTGGCACAGCCCTTACACAGCGGTCCCAACTGAGCTCATTTGTTTTCTTAGTTCATTCTTTCCTGGGGTCTCCATACCATCATCTCTCCAGCCAAAAAACGCGTAACCCTTGGTGTGGATTCCAGCAGGCGAGGACGGAGCTGCCCAGCATGATGTCCCTCTGGCCAGGCAGTGACAGGTCTCTCTCGCCAGCTGCTCCTGACTCCACTCCAGGGACCGCAGGCGATGCCACGCACGGGCTGGGTGCTGCCAGCGCTGTTTCGAGGGGCCATCCTCGGCACCACAGGAAGCTCAGCAGGCTGTGCCGGCGGCTC
Source organism: Pterocles gutturalis (assembly GCF_000699245.1). NCBI lineage: Eukaryota > Metazoa > Chordata > Aves > Pterocliformes > Pteroclidae > Pterocles > Pterocles gutturalis. The sequence continues at coordinate 4,429 of NW_010140245.1, read as the reverse complement.
AAAGCCAGCAAAAGTTGCCAAGAGTCCACTTCGAATTCCCCTATATGGCAGCGGAGGCTTTCCAGGTACGGTGCAGGAGCACTGCAATGTCCTGCCAGGCAACACCAGACCCCACCAAGCTGGGCTACGAGATGAGCGCGGTGCCAGCACCCGGGAAGGGACAACCCTTGGCCCCAAACCTCAAGTGCAATTACTCTGCTCAGGAGGACCCAGCTTTATGATTCCACTTCAAAGCGCTGAGTGGGCTGAAGGACCTGCACTTACAAGAGCCTCTCCTGATACCGTCAGAGACCTCCTTCAAAAGACCCGAAGTCTCTAGAAATTTCCAAGAAGTCAAAGCCCAGCACAAAGCAAACAGAGTTCCTGTGGGCTGGATGTTGTAAGTACAGAGTAATCATGGAACTCTGCCCATTCCAGGAAACCAGCCTGACGGACAAACCCAGATGGCACCTTCTCAGGTCCTGGTGGTGACCCTGAGTTTTGGACACTTAGGGGTTTGCTAAGAAACCCAGAACTGCAGAAAGCACAGCCACACAGGAGGCATTTTTCAGAATTGCAGTGGCCGCAATGTCTAATGTTACTCTACAACGGGCTTCCCAGAAAGCAGCGTACTTTCAGTAAGCCACTGGAGCCAAATCTCCACTGGTAATGAAACTCAGATGCTAAAACTGTTGCTCAAAATGGGATTGTGAGCAAACTACAGTACTCACAGCAGCTGAACATAATCAAAACCCTAGCAATTCTAAGCACACTAGAGCAACGTTTTGCAGAGGTGACCCAGGCTGTTTGCACTGAGCTCACCTGGATGGGACTCCTAGGCAGAGAGAGATGAAGTTTGGGTTCAGCTGTAAGTAACAAAACCCATTGCCATGCCAAAATGGGAAGGCCATAAACTGTTCCAGAAAGGAATCATCCTCTAGCACATCCAGCAACTATTAAAAGATCCTTCCCTTACCCCAGGCAAAATCCTCTTTCAGAAGCAGACACAGCTTGCAAGCCATCTCGCCAGGGGGGTACGGCTCATTGTCCTGCTCTGGAGAAAGCCACCAGTTCCTGACCACTCGATGACGCACAGCAAAGAAAGGAGGGTGAAGGCAACACAATTCCCACTTCTCAATAATACAGCCTCCTTGAAGCAAGAGGACTTCTAAAGCTCCTCTATGAGGACAGGCAGATGCAATATTATCTGTCTTTCCAGTGGCTACCTCCTGCTTGAAGGTAGGACATCATCCCATGCTGGGACCTTCTCACCATAACCACACCTTTCCCTGTGCTGGCACCTAAAGTACAGGTGGTAAAGCCACAGGTGCCAGCTGCTAAGCATCAGTAGTCTCTTTCTTCTTAGCTATCACAAGCCACTGCAGACATGAAATGTCAAGAAAAATTTCTGGGAGAAGCATGGACTGGCAGTGAGTACCTCTGAAAACAGCATTAACTAATCCTGTTGCAAAAAGGGGACCAGAGCAAAAGGGAAAACATCTCTGCAGAGGGCACACACAGATGCACAAGCTCCTCTAGAGGATGGTCGTCCTACCTCCCTGAAACTGCTTTCTTACACAAGAGCCAGCCTTTATTTTCCAGCAACTTCAAACCCCTTTTTTCTCCAATGGAAATCCCAGTGACATGTCTCTTAGCAAAGGGAAACTATTTCAACACCAAGAAGAAGAAACAAATATTGATGAGTGTGCTGTGAGAAGCAGTGCTCCGACCAGCCTTTGCGAGCCCAATTGCTGCGTTCCAAAAATAGCAGCGTTTTGGTGGGAATTTTCTGCAAGTGCAGCACGGCCAAACTGTACATCCAATTTTTCCAAGTTATGCCCTTTGCCAGTTTGGCTTCCATTTTTCCTCCCCACTCCTTGCTGGCAGGAGCACTTGTCCAGCAAGGGCTTTTCTGCTCTATTAATGTCAGGTGTGCTTTGCTCTTCCTGATGTTACAATGCAAGAACAAGCCAGAGTCAGAAATGCCTCTATGGGAAACCCAGACAAGACGCTCTTGCTCAGAAGGGGTGTAAATTATTTTCTTCACACCAGACAGAGAAAAACAAAGCCCACTAAGCGCCTTTATGTTTCTAGAAAAGCCGGGGGGCAGAGCACAGCACAAAGGGCTGCACTAAATAGACCTGACAGTCACTGGAAGTGATTATGGTACCGTGACATTTCTAAATATGCCCATTAGCTACTTTGGGGTGAGAGTAAAGATAACCTCGTGGTCAAAGCCATTAGCTATGGGTGCACAAAAGGGCTCCCAGCGCTCCCCCAGGCTGGCTATTTCTGCAAGGCACATTAGGGTTCTTTTTTTTCCCCTGTAGCAGCAGCACCACCAAACCGCAGACACACGCAATCCCCCTCACCACAAAGTTTGCCATGGACTGTGGCATCTGTTCCTCGGGCACACAAAGGCTCAGATGCACACTGGGCTGGCAGGCCACATGTCATGCCACAGAAATCCTGTCTTTAGGCAACCCATCTAGAACATCACGGGAGGAAGCCAAGGCTGTCAATCAGCTTGGTTTAACATGCGGAATTCAATTGTTATTTCCTTCTCTCTGGATAGCCCTTTGAGTTGCACAGGACAGGAAAAACAGCATATGAACAGTTCCTGGGGAGCCTCACACCCTGCTCAGCACTGTGCCACGCTGGCCAGACCCCTTCCAAACACAAGCAGGCTGCTGCAGAGGCTGCTCCTGGCAGAAGCTGTGCAAGCGGGGTTGCTTAGCTGGAGTCCTCCACTAACGATTTCTGGAGGGAGAGAGGATGACTGAAGGGTTTAACACTTGCTGGGCACATTGCTAACAAATACAGATGTTTTAATGGACACGGTGCAGGCCAAGAACTTGCTATTGCTCAGATGGCTCAGGAGATAAGAGCTAGAGCATGCGTATGCTCACACACAGACTGGGAAAAAGCCCCTGCCATGCCAAAACCAGCACGGTTTGTGCTGGACCCCACTTGCCTACCTGGCAGAAAGGGGATGATCCTTTGCTTGGGGTCCTTCTGCCCTCCTTCCATCGGAAACTTGTCCAGCATTTGCATCTAGAAAAGGACATGCGAGAGAGAGGTGATTAAAGGCAGGGATTAACTTGCACAACATAAGGCCACTCTCCCCAGGAGGAGGTGAAGCCCATTCTCGTAACCAGCAGTGTCCCGAGACATCATACACAGCGCCATCAGCCAGGGCACAGTGACCCGCAGCGCCGAGGGAAGCACGTCCAAAGCAGTGCCAGAAGCACAAGACCTCAGCGCCATCTCCCCCATTTTCAAGACATCTCTCACCACGACTGTTGCTCATCACTATCACTCTGCTCAGCAGGGGTGATTTATGTAACCTGCATTTCTACAGCTATTCATTTCATCCTGAGGGACCTTGGTCACTAGATCTCATAAGCTCCTCAATAAAGGCATGTTTTAAGCTCATTAGCTCAAGCATCGCACAGCACTGACACAGTTCCTGGACTACAGCTGACTTGGACTCACAGCACCAACTCTTGTTTGCCTGCAAAAGGCCATAAAGTTACACGTCAAGTTTGGGGAACGCTTTGTGCTACACAGGCTTTGAGGGATGAACATTTTATGAGATCTTCGACATTGAACAAATAATTTCCTGACTGATGCAGCTGCATGTTAGTATGTGTAGTCAGCAAAGAGCTGATAACCAGCTCCTGCTCTCGCCGGGTGCCTGCACTGGTGCTTCAGCTCGTGCAAACAACTTTCTTGCAGCTGCTGTGCTGCTTAGTGCCAATGCCCTGGCAGGATCCACGTCCTCAACATTTGGATTGGGCTTTGCATTTTACACAGAGCAGAAGAGGAGGAACAGCATGCCCAGCCATCCATCCAACTGCTCAGATACTCTCTCCTTTGGAAGGAAGGGGAGGGAGATGCAAACTCTCCCTTGTTTTCTCTGGGACATGGATCCCAGTTTTGCCTCACAATCACTTGAAGAGCTCACTGGTACTCAGGGCAACTGAAATGGGTCTCTCCCTCTCCTGTTGGAGCTATCACACTCTGCATAAATCATTAAGCGCTTATGGAAGCACTGGAGACAACCTACCTGCGCACTTACAAAGTCTAAACAGCCATTCTCCTCTGGTACAATTAATATTTGAAGTATTTCATAGAATCATAGAATGGCCTGGGTTGAAAAGGACCATAGTGATCATCTAGTTTCAACCCCCCCACCACATGCAGGGCCGCCAATCACTAGAGCAGGCTGCTCAGAGCCACATCCAGCCTGGCCTTGAATGTCCAGGGATGGGGCATCCACAACCTCCCTGGGCAACCTGTTCCAGTGTGCCACCACCCTTTGTGTGAAAAACTTTCTCCTAATCTCTAACCTAAACCTCCCCTGTCTTAGTTTAAAACCATTCCCCCTCGTCCTATCACTATCCACCCTCGTAAACATGCGTTCCCCCTCCTGTTTACAGGCTCCTTT
>NW_010140244.1:0-2967 GCF_000699245.1 Pterocles gutturalis | reverse complement strand
ACACGAACCACAGGTGCTGTCCCTGTTCTACGCAGGTAGTCGCAGTGGGCGCCCTCCCGGTGAAAATTTAAGGAGTGGAGGGGGGCGGTGTGACCGCGGTTGCCTCGGCAACGGCCGTGCCACGTCAGCTCCTGCCACGTCAGCTCCTGCCAGCTGAGAAGGCGGCAATTCCTGGCGCCGGAATCGCCCTCAAAACCCAGTCTGTCTCAGGATCAGCGGAGGGGCTTCAGCTCTAAGCAGCTGATCTCGATGACTGTGCATTGTCTTGCTGAATACATTCTAACATAAAATGTGAATCTGATTAGTTGCAAAACTATTTGGAAAATGCAAAAGTTGTTAATCTATAGTGTGTGGCTTTCATTTACTTGGGTACTGAGATGGCACACAGCATTTTACTTTTCCCGTAAGGCCACAAACCTCCCTTGTCATATTCATAAATGACCCACATGTAAGTCATCACTCAAATCTCCACTCATCACTGAGGATGAGTGTTCAAGTTTAGAACAGCAGACAGTGTCACTTCTATAATATACATCAAAACACTACAGTGGTTATTTATCAAATTACTTTATGCATAAGTTCAGGAGATTGCTTTTCAAACAGTACTGAGAACATTTCAGTAGAACTGATTACCTCAGCAAAAAAACCAATTTTTATTCCACAAGATACTTCCACAAGACTAATTAAGTTCTTGTTAATTCTTTTCAGTCATGAAGAAAACCTGAGAGAATTACTCCCTGACAACAGACATCAACTCACATTTGTGGAATCTGGAGAATTTCTGAATGGAAGAAATAATAAATGCAGACATACTTCTATTTATTTTGCTCAGGTCAACAAGGAAACAAATCATTTTAGGCAGGTTGTGAAAGATGGTTGCAAATTGCTGGCTTACGAGGAAAATCTAGAAGCTGGTTACTTGTTGTAGGTTAGTGCCAGAGCTATGTAACAATCCAATTAGTTATCCTTAAAAACTTTTGTATGAGGGATAGAAAGATAAATTAGAATATTCTGAAGTGTGGTACTTATAAAAAAAAATAAGACTACAATGTCATCCAATATTTTTCTTGTATGATAATGGCTATAGTAAGTTGTCATTTACGTACAAAAACTAGAAAATGTAGAATATATTTGAAGAGTAGGAATAGAATACCAGAGAGTGATTACCTCCACATTGAAAAACAACTTTCAGTTGCTTGGATAGATCTATATATGCATCTGATGAATATAACTTGGGCACAAATAACACCACAATAAAGAAATAAAACTATTTTAAGAGAAAGAGGAAAAGTATAGTATTTTCATCTTTGCTAAATGCAGGGGAAAGAAAGTAAGTTTCAGTGATCTCACTAAATTGAAGGTTTTGTAAGGAATCTTGTCTGCTGGCAGAAGGCAGGTGGTGTTGGACGAGACTGTTCATCAACTTCTCAGACACCTTTCCAGGAACAAAAAATTGCCTGCTTTTAGTACTGAGTGCTATATTTTTTGTGTGTTCTTCCAGACAGTCATGGCAAACATCCATTCTTCACACATACTCCCTGAAAATACCTATCAGTGAAAATATGTTCTTTCTCTGTTGTTTCATTGTAAAACTATTTAAATCTTTCTATCCATGATATACTCCTCATTAAACAGGTAGCCCAGTACTTAAAACTGCTAGAATACAGCACATATGTTTTAATTGACTTTTTTACAAGGATACAGTTGATATATCTACATTCCAGTTTGCCAGGGAAAATATATTTTCAACTACTCAAAATCCTGAAGCTTTGTTTCATACTATAGCAAGCAGTTAAATGGTTTACAAGGTTTACAAGCAAGAACTGGCTTTAGTTTTAAGGCTTTTGGTTTTTGCTTTGGCAGATTACCAGACTGTTTGGATCTAAACATTGCATGGTGGTAGTATAAATGAGACACATTTGCTATCCCGTTTATTCTTAACAGGATCTATAGGTGCTTTTTAATGCCACTGTACCTTATTAAAACAAAGTAGTGTACATACTTTTAGAGTCTTAATGCCTTTTGGAGGCTCCTGAGTATGTTTAGGTGTTTTAACAGTGGGGTCTGATATGGCACATCTCACTACAAAATGCTGTGACAGATTATTATCAGAGGTGTTACTTCAGGGATTTTTCTTTTAATTTTAAACTTCTCTTAAGAAACGAATTATCATCCCATGTGCTTTGATGAGAACCTAGGCAATTAAAAAAATTACCTGTGTTCTGCAATTTCTGTAAATAATAGCTTGCTGTCTGATAAGCAGTGGGAGACTACACAAATTGTAAAAGATCATGGTATCCTTTTCTTTCTCTGTAACAAGAATAGATAGATCTTACCTCTTCTGATATATAGATATTCATTTAAATTGTGTTAAATCATAGGATGCATAACAGCTCCTGTAAGACTATTTTGCTTTTCTTGACATATTCTGGGAAGTTCCATCTACTGTTTTAAGTAATTTTTACAAAAACAAATGGTTATAAAACAAACATATCTGATAGATTAGATCTTCACTATTATGCCTCAGTTATTGCAGTTTACATTTGCAGTAGTTGCTGGGCATGCAAGTCTGATAGGAGAATCCCTTAGAAATCCAGCAGCAGCTAGCAATTTTCATTGCATTTGTGAAGTAACCATTAGTACTAGTAATAGCTTACTAGTTAAACAAGCAATGCTGGACAGGATAATCCAGTAACAAAATAAGATTTTTTCTTCCCTTAACCTCCTATCACCTGTCCCTCAGATCTTATTCGTTCAGCATTCACTTTCAGTCATTCTCAGGTTCTAAATCCCTGCACCTTTACAGATGAATTTAACCCTACTAGCAATAACTTGGTCTTAGTTCCCTTTGGCAGATTCCACACACTGCGAGCAGAGTGTCAGCAAACAGAAAACAAGTCCATGCACACAGAGAGTGAAGAAAGGGGTAATTTTGTCAGTGTCCTGGGTTAAGCTGAGACAGCGTTA
>NW_010140243.1:0-18677 GCF_000699245.1 Pterocles gutturalis | reverse complement strand
ACCTGCTGAGGGTGCACTCTACTCCCTCAGTGCCTGAAGTTAGACTGAAACAACTACGTAAGAATGCCTTTTTTTTTTTTTCCTGTCGTCAGTTCTTATTAGTATCCAGAGAAACAGTGAGCATTTTAAATTCAAATCCACCTCTAAAGAGTCAGATTTCAAGCTTTAACATGCTCCCTGGGGTTTATGTTTGTTTGTTTGTTTGTTTTGGGGTTTCTTCTTTTTTTGGTGGGGACAGTGAAAGTCCAGCTACATCTCTACCTAGCCTGGATCCACACAGAACATGTTGATGGTAGAAAACCCATTCATTTTTATTAGTATGGGGCCAGGACCTAATCTTCTAGAGAGAATTGTGTTTCCTGCAGAGAAGATCTGTGAGGTGAGAGGAGAGCAGAGTAATTGAAAGCAAACTCAGATCTGCCCTCTGGAAGCCAAGGGACATTCATCGACTGACATACAGCTCTCACAACCTGGAGCGAGTTACCAGCTCAGCCCATGCACTAGCCAGAGGCCCGCTGCTTACCCCTATCTGTGTTGTTCCTGCCCCCTTCCTTCGGTTATGCCGTTGCGAGGTGAGGGACTGGAAACAGAGGAAGGCAAGTCTGGGAGGCTCTAGCATCACTTGGCAGCAAAAGATAGACCCAAGAGAAAGGTCTGTATGGAGGACTGGTGCTACATCTGCTGTTGTTACCTCTGCAGCATCTCTCTTTTGTTCAGTGGGATGCCCTACAAGTTTCAGAAGACCCTCTGCTCTGTCGGGGGGGCTGACAAACCCGGAACCAACCGGAGCTAGAATGTCCTCCTGCCCATGTGTTATGGGACTGAAGGTGAAAGAGATCTGTGCTATTGTGGTGCACTCCTGTCTGCCTGGAAGCTGCTGGCCACCTGCCATTGGAAAGCTGCCATTTTTGCCTCGTGATGCTGTTGAGTGGCCTGAAGGACCTCAGCAAACTCAGTTTCTGATAACCAGGTAGATTAGCCAGAGACTTCATCTGCTCCTTAGCTAAAGCATTTCCTTCTGCTGACCACTCTCATCTGCACTGTGTCCTGGACTGAGTGAGGGCAATCTCCCTCTTCACCTTCCCATTGCGTTGGCCCATATTCCTGTTTTGGTGCAGGACTTGAAGTTGGCTAGATACTGCCACTTGTACCATTAGCAAACAAAGAGTTCCAAGAATCAAAATCAGGGTCTCTGATTGTTTCTACTGAGCAGTTCCCATGCTTTTCTGGCAATCCCATGCACAGAAAGCTAATCCACTGAAACATCATAGTGGTTTCAGCCTAATGATTTCCTGTGACAACAAACTCCACAGTTTAACTACATGTAGTATAAAGCAAGATTGCCTTTGATCAGCTTTTTAGTCCATCAAGCAGTGGGAATGAGTGTATCCTTGCTATCGTACCAGTGGACAAAGAGAGCAGAATCTCCTGTCTGCCCTCTCAAGGTAATTTTTAAAATCACCCGGCTTTCCCATTATGTCCCCAAAAACATTCAGCTCCAACCTCCTCACACAGGAAAAGCCATTAGACTTTTTCAAATATCTCTGCTATTCCTTTAATTCTTTGCTGGATTCTTTTCTAACACTGCTATTCCATCTGTGAAATGAAGCAGCAGGCAGCACTCCAGACAAAAGCACATCACCAATTCATATGAAAGCATCACAACATTTTCCCTGTAGTTTTCCCATTGCAATTTTTATGTTTCCTAACATCTGCTTAGGTCTTTGAGCACACTGGTGTACGCAGAAGAGCAGTTTATTTAGATTTAAAAACAAAAAAATTACTGAACTACAGCTGTGCTGAGGCAGCAGTAGAATAAGCTGTTTCTGTTTCAGAAATACCTGTAACACAAGTGAAGAACCACCCCTAAGGTGCTTATAACCCAAAGTGACTGGGACAGATAAAAGGTAAGAGGTGATGTGCCCGAGGATACACAAGGGTCTGTAGCACAGGAAGGGAAAAAGCTTGATTGTCCTGAGCAAAGGCCAGTACTGTGGGTGAATAGCTTGGTTCTGGCTTTTCCTTTGGGAAATGGGCAGTTGGGCAAATTGCTCCTATGTCCTGTGTCAGTTCAAACAATCTAGCAAAGTAGGAAGGCAACTGTCTTAAAGGACTGTTAGGAACAGGCCTGTCTCTTATAGCCTGTTTTCCTGCATCCAGGGGCCTACCTTTCCCACAGTCCCCTAAGAGGCTCTCTTCTTTCTTTTTTCCCCCTGTATAATGTATTATTTGCCAGTTCTGTTTAATATGAATCATGAGAAATAACTCTGTTCCACAAGCTCCGCTCTAACAGATCTGCACAGATATGGTCACCCAAGAGACAATGAAACTTTGACTGACCTACTTGTAGCCAAAGTTTAACTTTCAACAAGGAAACAAGCAATGCCTTTGATCTGAAGATTTCAAGGAAGAAAATAGGAGAAAACCAAAGATAAAAGTCAGACAGTTATCCCTGAAAGACATAATATACTCTACAGTATATTTTTCAAGGTAGAGGGGAAGGAGGAAATGGGGAGCTCTTAATTCTCGTTCCTCGTTCCAGCTGTCTCGGGGGTCCTTTGAGCCATACAGCTGGTCTGAGTTATAAATAGGTATATCTCTTCCTTTTTATTTCTTGTCTCTCTTGTTGTTTTCTTATTGGCCCATCTGGTCCTAGAACAGCCACTAGACAGGAAACTATTGCAGATGCTTTAGAGAACATTCTCACTGAAGTGACAATTTCCCAGTAACCAGACTCATGTTATTGAGCCCATATGATGCTAAGTGAAGAAGAGACCCTCTATTTTTTCCTTTCCACATTTCCAACACTGATTTCCTAATCTCCTTCCAGCTATATGCCTTATTTCAGAATATAAACATTTCCAGCATTGCTATCATCCTCTCTCTAGGTTTAACAAGAGATTGCTTTGCATTTTGGAAGCAGAGCAAAGTTGAACAAAACAGACGAAAATTAGCTCAGCTTTGACATTCAGAGGAAACCAAATCTTGCACCAATAAAGAATAAGTAATAAAATGAGGGCAGACTAAGACTTAAAAGCAGTCTGCTTCTGCTACCAGGACCTGATTTTCAGATGCAGTCCATCTCCCACCCTGGCTTTCTATGGGGACTGTTGTCTGTTGGAGGTGATGCTGAACGCTGCCCACAGTGAACTTAACTGATTAGTGCCTCTCTTGCCGGCTCCTTTGAGCAAGCTCTCTGCTAAGAAGTTATGAGGTTATGTCATGGATGCTGAGCACATCCCAGAAATTGCCCTTGATGCATGGAGGGAAGGTTTGAGGTTGCCTAAGTCTGCTGCCATATTGCTGCTTGTAATGCTGGGGAAAAGGCTGCCCCAAAGGAAAGAAAGACACCAGTTTGGGTTGGACAAGAACAGTATCAGTAGGAAAGAGGGGAAGGCAGGCAGGCAGGCAGGATGGACAGACAGAAGGCAGTTATGCTGCTCTTCAAGGGCTTTTTTTCTTCCCCAGAAACAGAAAATTCAACACCAGTTTTGGGTGACTGGGATTTGTTCTGTTAAGCAGACATGCTTTTTTTGAGCATGCCTATTAATTAGAAAAAGATGCATCTAAATGACTGGTTGAAGTCTACCTTATTTTTTGGTCCAGTCTTCTCTTTGCTTATCTAATTTTCTCCCAATTCTCCTTTTCCCCTTTTCCTGTCTTTGCCATCCCATTGCTGCAGTCTTACCCTGACTGTACATCCAAAACATGGCAACACTTCCCATCCTTTCCACTGGGAGCAAATGCTTTGGCACAAACATGCAGTTCTTTCACAGGGGCTGCCGCTCTGTGAGATTTTTCTGGAAGATCCTGGGAGAAACCTAGTCTTGGCAAAACCCCTGCTGTGTTAGCAGAACTGCCACATCCCCTGTCCTGCACAGAAGGTCCCATTGAGATTACTTTAAAAAGTAGCATTAAAAATAGAAAAGGGTTTTGACTGGCCACAGTGTTACAGTGAAAGAGGATGATGTGGCCTCTCAGATTCATAGTGATGTTCAGACTTAAAGATGTGTGTGGTTAGGTGTTGCTGAACTCAATGCATTGTGTCGACACAGAAGGTTAGGTATCAGGTTTCCTGCTTTTTACTGGGGATAGGCTAACTTGTATTTTTTTCCTCACAGAATCTGAAACGAGAAAATTTATTCTGCTTTCCCAAAACTTTTGTTTTGTTTTATTTCTATTTTAATTCTGAACCTGCTTTTAACTAAAGAAAATTGTTTATGCCAGACTGTGTGTGGCTCGGGGCCCAGTTACCCAGTGTCCCATCTCTGACAGTGGCCAGCACCAGACACTTCAGAGGATGGTGCAAGATAGTCTGCTAATGCTCAGTTATGGAATAAGCAGGCCCCAGGGAAAGTTTCTTCCTAAGCCCTGCTAGCTAGATCTTGGCTTCTGTCCTGATGCCCAAAGATTTATATACCTTCCAAAAATCTCTTGTTTATTTTTAAGTATTAACCGTTATGACTCTTGCTCTTATATTATGCCTAATCCTGTTTTGAACAGGTCTGCAGTCTTTGGCTTCAGTTATATCCTTTGGCAGTGGGTTTCATAAGCTAATTGTGTGAAAAAGTATTTCCTTCTATTAGTTTTCACTTTTTTGTCTTAATAAAAATGATTTTGCTATTTTATCCCTCCCTCCCCTTTTCCTGTTTTCCTCACAAATAGCTATCCAGTTCAGAGCTGGCATGGAAGGGATAGACATGTACTATTGATGTAAGTTGTGACAATGATTCAAACGCAGGCGATGATTTGGAAGTCATCACCTAGCCAACCCCAAGCAGTTTGCACTGTGATGTGACAGCCCCCCAAAAGTACAACTTCTGTAAATAGCTTTTAGAGTCTAGAATAAAAATTTGAGGGTTTTTTTTTAACTTTACAGTAACAAGTTCTAATTTTAGATATTTTAGTTCAGACACTTTATCTATCTATCTACCTATCTATCTATTTATTTATATCTATCGTATATTCTCTGCTTTGTTAAAGACCAGTGGCCTTTAGTGCCAGAACTGACAAACTCAAGGGTAAAATTTGCTATTAGTTGCCAGCCAGCATTCCTCCTTATTCACTAGAGATACCTCCTCAGAAAGGAGACAGATGGCAGTGCCAGCGACATTGTTCCTTGGAGATTTTCCAGTGAGGAAAACTTCCTTAAATTAAAAGTTGAGCTTTCTGAGAAACATAGTAGAAAAGTCTGTATAAGTAACTTAGGACATGTTCTTGCAAGGTTCATCACATCTCTTAGTACATGGTGAAAATTACTTTCCAACATTGCCTGTCACCATGAAGGCTCTCTGCTGGAGCAAAACTGCCAGGTTACCAGTGGCAGCCACTCACATAGTCATATGCTGAATGGGCTTGGCTGGCCTCCATTAAGCTACAAAGATCCATGACCTAGAGACATGAGTTTGCATTTACTCCAGGAATGCATCTCATCTCTGCAGCAATACAAGATTGCTCCTCATGCTCTTTGTAGCATTAACTCCATCTTTTGACTTAAAATACCCAGTACTGCATTACACTTAAAATCTGCTCTGGTCACCATTCTGATAATTAGATGTGTGCCACAGCATGTACTTCAGAGGCGTTATCTTCTCTGTCTTCTAGAAAAAAACAGATTTCAATCTTGCAGCCACATTAATCACTAACCAAGAAAGCTGTTTAACTAATCAAAATCTGGGTCTTACAACTGACTCAATTTAATTAATCAATTTTAATGACATTGTGGCCATACCAAGCCACTCCATCATTGTCACCTACTGAACTGGAGGAAATGAAACTGCTTCTTTTTCAGTAACTACTTACTTAAAGGCAGAGTAGAAGTGTCAGGGCAGTGTCATTCATGGATAACCACTGGTCAGGGGATTTGAGGAAGCCGTCTGAACAGAAAGTGGGGGAGATTGCAGGGCAAGGCACTCTAGCTCACGAATGTGACCTCGGGAGGTATGGGAGAGCACCCAAGCCAAGGTACAGGCAAGGTACAATGCTGACCTCAAGATTACCACAGTGCCTCAAAGAACAAGCTGCTCAGCAAATGACTACAAATACATCTCAATGGAAGACTGCATGTAAACAGCAAACACATGATAACTGAGAGCCTAACTCACTGCACTTTCCTTTGCAGTTGCTCTGCATACTTGGGCATCACCTTATGTCAAAGAACCATTACCTCACAGCCCTTTGTCTTACTTGGTCTCACAATGAAGTCATTGCTGGAGGCATCTGGAATCATGGTGCCATGACAATGGGCTGTGAGAGCATAAACAGGGGTATGACCACACTGCGAGACTGGGCAAAAGAGCAGCAGATATTTATACAGTAGTGGGTGTTACTAAGCAGTAAAGATGAAAAACAACACAAACACGAGTAAAAGGAAAGTCAGTGAAGAAGACAGGTCTTGCACAGGTCCTTACTCATGGTTAAGGCCAGCCACAAATTGAAGTAAATGAAGAACACCTTCTGCACAACTCTCTTTTCTCAAATGGTGTGCATGAGAAATAAACAGAGGTCTCCTTACAAAGCCTATAGAACTGTCTGCATTTGGGTTCCTGTACAGCCATAATGGTTTCTTGCAACCTTATTTTTACTTTAGTATTGGTACACAAGAGGACATTGGTCCTTATTAGTGGCCCCCTGCTTGACACACATTAATCTAGCTTTACTTGTTCAAGAAATGCCACCTCACTTTGACCCTGGTGTTGCAAACATTTCCATGCAAGAACAGAGCCTAGGCATATGATGGGCTCTGCATATACAGAGCTGCTTACAGAAGCAGATGCTCGTCTTTTGCCACCTTTGCCATGCGAGGCATCTCCCTGTCCTTTGAGCTGTGTGCTGTCTCTGTAGTCTGTGTACATGCACCTTGAGAGCTCAAAGGCTAGAGCAGAGGTTCACACAAGAATCCAAGTACCCACACATTTCAGTGGGAGTCACAGTGCTTAAATGGGGATTAAGAATCTAAATATGTCTGTAATGGTCCCCCCTAAGAGACAAGAAGATATCCAAGGATCTCACTTCCACTGACATTCAAACAGTGCACTGACAGATAATCACTCCAAATGCTTCTGTACCAAGAGACACAGTTCCTAGTAAGTGTATCTTGGGCTGCTTACTGCAGATTCCAATCAAAACAGGCACAGCATGCATATCTATTCACTGCAATGCTATTTTTCTAGGCTGAGTGCTGCAGAGAAGTTAGGAACACATGGAACCACTGCCTCAGTTTTCCTAACCTCTCCCATATTCCACCAACTCCTTGAAAACTACATAAAATGCCATCGTAATACAGAGAGAAGTCCTTTCCTGATGGGATCTCTCATTCCTGATGGCTGTTGCTTTGCTGCTTACAGACCATCTTGCACACAAGCAAACATTTTGCGTCTTGGACATACTGCCTCTTGTGAGTCATGGAGCAAAGGCAGAGTGCTGAATTAACTCCATTTTCCATAACTGGAAAATCCTGCAAGCCCTTTTACTCCTCTGAGTTGTTCCCTGGCTTTTTCCAGTGTGCATGATGCTGCTTTTCCTCCCTTTCCTCTCTTCTGGGGTCTTTGAAGGGGAGAAGAAAACGAAGCAGAGCTAATTTGTGATCAAAGGTGGAGCCCACTTTCTGCACATGCATAGACAGACCTTACCTATCTCAGGATGCAATCAGTGATACACGGGTGATTTTGTAGCTGGGACAGGGTTGGGCACTTCCTCTGGTTTCCAGTTCTGTTCAAGATCTATCCAGGGACTTATTTTTAGCCTCAGAGACAGATCATGGTGGCTCTCATGAGCTGGGCAGATTGCAAAGAACACCCCATAGAAGCCATCTGACGTAGACATTCACAATACCTGGAAGGAAGCTATGCATACCCATGTGTCCCCAAAGGATTGCACCTAGCCACAGCTGGGGACCTGCCTGCTTGTGTGATGCTGCCTCCTTCTCTGTGTTACCAGATGCTAAACTGCAAAATCACAGCTCCAAACTGTTTGAACATTTTCTGCCTCTCCTACTTTACCCTTCACACAAGTACCTTCGGGATGGGGTATCGGCATGAAATGGATGGGAAGTGTCAGTGAGAGAGGGCACAAGGCAACAGTCAGCGTCCGAGTGACAACAACATGAATGATGGCAGCAAAATCTGCAGAGGACATTAAAGGTTATGATTGCAACCAGATACAGATGAACAACTCCTGTCTGCCGGCTGCAGCTCCCTGGTGAGTCACGCTCCCAGGCTTGCCATTTTAGCATGAGAGGGGAAAATTCACCCCTCTTCCTGTTCCTCTGGAATGCCTCTTCTGAACATTGCTTCAGTCTTGTCTTAGTAACCCTCAGCTACTGACGCCCAAAGGACAATGCAGGGCTGGAGCTGTGTATGGCAAAATACAGGACAAGCAGTTCCTGAACCCCTAGTATTCATAGAGAAACTTCAATCATTCCACATCTGAATGCTCAAGGTTTCAGCTGTCACACATATACAGTAAACAGGATGGGTTTGCTTCTCCTGCTCTACTGAAAGATCCAAGACATCCCAAAACTTCCATGGGAAAAAATACACCAAGAAATACTGCTTTTGGGGTTCATTTTATTGACATCAAAAAGACCTACCTTTGGAAAAGCTTGGAAGAACTTGACATTTCCTGAGTGTATGAATAGTGTCATGGGCACCCTGGGGACACAACTGGGTACAGAGTAATCTTGCCTATATTGTATTTAGTATGTGATGATGAACCACAGGAACGATCTGGACAGAAAAGCTAGTGCCAGCTGATTGGGCAGGAAGAAGTGACACAATGCAGCAGTGCTATAGCTGCAGCCAAGCTTCTTGGACTGAAAATGAACTGAGGCCTCACTCCAAACTAGAAAGACTTGGCAACAGTATTAGCAAATGTCCCTAGCAGTTTTTAAGGCAGGCCCATGCAAAGTGCCTCAGCTACCCTGCCAGGTGCTCATGCTGACCAACATTTTTTGCATATTGAGCACAGAAAGAAAGAGGATGCCTGGCCTTTTGGATTAAGAGCTGAAATGCTGCTGCATAATTGAAAGGGTGCTTTGATATGGATTGATTCCTGCTTGTGCTTACATACTTACAAAGGTGAAAAAGGATGAATCACCCTCATTCCAACACTGCCTAGACTACTAACAAATTAAGAAGTATGAAGCTGGAAGCAGGCACATTTCGGTAGTGACACAACACAGGATGCCAAAAAAAAAGAAGGAATGTTAAAATGATTATAAAACTGTAAATCAACCTCCATTAACATGTAGCATGATTGCTGCAATTTTTCATTCTGCTGACTTAGAGAAGATCTATTTTCGTGTAAAACCCAAGCCAGAAATTCAGAGGAGTTTGTTTTATCCATTCCTCTAGGGCTTTTACACAGACCAGTGCACTGGCTTTCAATTGCAACAACAGAGAAACGTAAATCTAAGTTTCTTGCTGCAGTTGTTTCTATGTATCATCCTCCCCCTCTATCCCATCCAATAGCCACCAGAGCCATGCAAAAACGGTAACAGTGACTTTTTATGTTTGACAACCTTCCTCCTCCCTCACATTCAGTTATCCTTGACTTTCTGAATCTGTTAGTCCCTAGAAAGAACTCCATATACATCACAGATGGGCCAACTTCATTTGATGACAGTAGGAGAGAAGATTAATTCCAGGCTTAACAAGGAAAGTGAATCACAGCCTTAGCTACAGAGACCACCACCTCTTTTGTTTTGAAATAGCAAAGCCTGGTTTTTACAGTGGCAGTGTCTGCAGATTTTTGAAACTATGGTGGTGGGGAAAAGAATTGGTTGCATGATTAGGGTGTTAAAATGGGTTTTTGAGGCCTCTGGCATTTCTGAAATGCTACTTCTTTAAGTGCTTGGACACTTGTTTTGAGCAAGGCAGGGTAATAGCACCTTGAAGGGCTTTGCTGTCATGATGCGTAACGCTGAAAAGGAACCTGAGGGGTGTGTGGAGGTGGAGAGGGAAAACATAGAAAATGAGGGCTTTTTGGGATAAGTCCCCTACAGCTTTTTTTATTGGAAGGCAAAATGACAGGACAGGGTACAAAGAAAATAATAATCTCTACTCTGTGAGTTCTAAGCAGTACTTAACAGTTTTTCACTATAAAAGAAAATGCACTTAAAGTAAAAATGTGATGTGGGAATCTGATACCATCACATACAATCTTACTGTAATGCTGCAGGGCTACCAAAACCTAACCACCATCTTAGAGCATCTTTCTGCACTCTCTCTTTCACATGTACAGGAAGTGGAAAAAAACAGAAATATCAAGAACAACCACAAAATTAGCTAATCTGCACAGGGTTTCCAAAGAGCAAGCCAGGGCCAAGGTCCAGGGTCATAGAAGATTCTGTTTCATATCAGGAGGTGTTGGGACACCTCAGCACCTTAGTGGATGGGGATGCTGGTCTCACCCATTGACTGCCAAGAGGACACTTCATTCCCCATTTTGGCCTGCAGAAAATCTGTTCTCAGCTGATGAGCATACACAAAGTCCCAGGAGAGAACATCTTTTGACATTTGTGATTCCCAGATTTCAATAGCTTTCTGCTCCCAGGCCAGGTGCTTGTTCCCAAAGCCATTCCTTCTGCCAGGGCCTGTCACCCTTGCACAAGCCTGCTGCTGACTCCTGCTGCTAACTTCTGCTTCCACCATGCCTCCAGTGGTCAGCAGCTTGGGAAGCCCTGGTAAGCTCCCAGTGCACAACATTGTGACAATCCCTTCTCCGCTGTTTTCAGGCTAACGGTGATGCACCACAGCACTTACCACAGCCAGTTCCTGACCATGCAGGGCTGCTGCTCCATGGCCAGTGAGGGGTTTACAGAGCTGCTCTGCTAAGGCACCTGTACATTTGCAAGTTTAGAGGCACTGTTTGAACAAAGAAGTTGAGTTTTCCAGGGCAGCAGTGGAAGGATTACTGTTTCTCAGCTCCACAGAGGTTGTGAGAAACAGTAAAAGTGCTTTCCCACTCATGGATCTAGACAGGGAGCTCCCAGATCCAGTGCTGAGGTTCCAGGTTGCTGGGGACTGACATGGCAGGAGGAGGCAGGATACACAGGTACCTGTGATGGACACCATGAGCTGGGAAAGTCCTGAACAAATCCCTAGGAGCTCTCTAAGAGCAATTGGAGAGAGACTAGCAAGTGGCACATTCTCTTTTTCATGCACTCTTACATGCCACACTGTTTTTGTCATTTTGAATGCAACTTATAAAACAGTCATGATGCAACTAATGAATCGAACACATCGCAGTTCAGATGAAATGCAAATTCAAGCTGCTAATCACAACACAGCAGGAGTCATCATCGTGTGGCAATACTCAGCTGGGCATTGTCAGTCCACTTGGCTGTAATCATTATGGAAATCTTGGTGGTCACATGCTGGTAGGTCTGCCTGTGAGTGGTTGCTCATCAAGAGAGCATCTTGTCATTCAGTACACTCAGCTCTGTGGCACCCTTAAACAGCTCCCATTTGATGTATGTCGTATGGCAGGTGAAAAGAGCAACAAGGAAAATTAGCCAACCAATGACCACACAAGCATGCCCATGCACACACACAGAGATGCACATGCACACACTCAATCTGAGATGCAAAAGGCTAAACAACAGAATCTCATCCAATGCTGGAAATAGCGTATGCTCATTAAAATACTGGCCAGACTGCTTTATGATTACTATCCCAGGATTTTAAATGATGGCTGAGTTTGAGATGAGGCCTTCCAAACAAAACCTACTCATGAATACAGAAGGGAAGGGGAGATGAAGCGAGAGAAAGGGATTTAGACATATAGGAGAGATTTTTCTTCTAGAGCAGCCAGAATTAGTCTAACAAGCAGCCACTGTTTCTAAGCCAATGTTCATTCTTTCTGTCTGTTGGCGCATTATCTTAGATGACCAAGAAATTATGGAAATGAATGGGAGAAGCATAGCAGCATAAGCTATTTAACATTACTCACAGTGTCTCATAGCAAATCGAAGGGGAAAAAAGAAATTGGCTGGTGCTACATCCTCTCGATGCAAATGGAAGGATCACTGATCAAGCCAGCTCTTACCCTTGACTGGGGTTTTTTTGCTATTGTTAATTTTTAATTGGCTCTCCATTTGCAGTTTAAGACTGCAGCAAGTGAATCAGCTAGTCGGTATCTTTCAGCTACATGTACATTAAAGTGAAAGAGAAAAAAAGTAAAAAGACAAACAACAACACAAAAATCATGCTTCAGGGCAATGTGGTCTTCAGTCACAATCCCAGATAGTTATTCTTCCAGAAGACAAGTAACACCCTGCAAACTCCTCTTGACATAGCATACAATGCTGACTCACTCCAGGAGGCAGATCACCTTTATTTCCCCTTAATGGTGAATTGGGCAGCTGTGCCAAAAGTGAAGTAAGAGCTTCTCCTCTCTTCTCAGGAATCCTACAGCTAGCAGGTATAGACTTTCTCTTTGAAATGTCCCCTTCTCCTCTCTTCCCCACCTCTTTCTGGGAGAACAAGGTTGCCATGTTGAACATAATATCTGTCTTTTCCTAGCAGGAACTCACTAAACTAAATCAATCTGCTGGCGATATCTCTGTCCTCCCATTAATTACCCGTTGTCTCCCCTTTATGGCATTTGTGATTCGCGGAGGTGGAGATATTTTAGACACTTTGGTCACAACAGCAACAAGTGAGCATCCCACATGGATGCAAACTGGGTGCCACTGGAAAAAAACGGCTGTATGATGAGACTCAATGAAGCTGATGAGCCGTTAGGGAGCAGGCAGGACTCCAGCAGGCTGGTAAATTGCTGCCCAGGCCAGACCTTCAGGAGCACTGACAGAGTCCAAGCCTGTAACGCAGACTGGGCTGCCAGTTTTGCACTGTGTGTAGATCCTACCCAATTCAGACAAGTTTCAAAACTGATTCAGACAGAAAAGTAGAAAACAGAAGCAGATGTGAGTTAATGCTCACACTGAGGTCTGGGAAGGAGCAGCTTGTACATGGCCATACAAAATGCAGGACACTGTGTACTATTGTTAGCTGCCAACATACCCTATCTCCCCCAAACGTTTGCAAGGCTGTTTTACCTTTCTGATAAGTGCACCAACAACGTAGATGAAACAATATGCTGAATATATGTGCTTTATCGTGGTGTCCCTGCAGCCACATGACTCCACATCTGAAGAGTCATCCGCATGTGTGACCATGAGGGCATCCATTAGATACTGACAAGCTACTCTCTAGCACAGGCAAATCTGCACTGCAAAAACTTCCCTAATCTTGCCGGCAGAAGAACAGAAAATTCTTCTTCACTGAAACTTTCCAAATGTTCTACCTACAGCATGAGGCAGGGAAGAATTCCATTTGAACAGTCTGTCAAAGTCATAAACAACTGACAGCATGAGCTTATCATGGAAAATGCCATACAGCCTCAGCTACAAGGCACTGGCTACTACAATTTAAATATTAAATGTTTAAAATAAAGTCATTCATCTGTTATGCAAGATATCTCGGCAGTTGTTTTCTGTTTCTGCTCAGCACTGGATGGCCTCCTTTACGCTTAACACAATGTAAGACAGTGGCAATGATGTCATTTGCTGCTGCAGAGGAAATAAAAAGCCCTGAGCTTAGATCTTGGCAGGAAAAAGCAGTTTTGCACTTAATCTCTAAACAAGTGTTTAAATAAAGTTTGTTTTGCTTGAATGCTAGTCAGGGTGTGACAGGAGGTTGCTAAACTTTCCCCGGGTACCCAGTCTCCAGAGAGATGAAAAGTCAAGACAGAGCAGAGGGACTGAAAGCACCAGGGTGCTGTGAGCCCCATAACTGGGTCAGCAACCAAAACTCTCTCTCACACCCTCACCACCTCCTTCTCCTCTAATCCTGAACTCCTCTGGTGGTGCCCCAAAACACTCACTGCTTTGGAAAATTTTGAAAATTTGGGCCAGAAACCCTGGTTTGTAATAGGCAAAGCTAGTGACAGAGCTGTAGGTCACAGCTGTAGTACGAGCCTTACCAAAGCAAAATGACAAGCCAGGGTAGTCTGTGTGATTTGCCACAAGGTGCCTGAGATCTGAAACATCGCCTCATGGGTGTGTGGCTGTGTTACTTCACACCCAAGACAGTGACAGCACTAAGCTTACATAAAAAATGCTTATGTAAAAGACGTCCCTGGTGGCAATCTGGCAAACACAACATCCAGAAGTAATTTGAATGCCTGTACCACAGCTAAAGACAAATACAAAGTAGCAGGAAGCCCTGATTTCTTGTTTAGGGTTGGTTTTTTTCCTGGTAAGTGACACAGCTAACAAAGATCCATAACGTCATGATTACAAGTCTTAATTTATCTTAAATTTGGAGAATGACAGAGTTGAAAGAAGAGCACATCTCGCTGTAATCACAATTCAGCTTTACTTTATGTTCCAACACTGTTAGATTATGTGATGAAAGCTCATCTGCCCACCTTCAAGTGACTGTGCAGAGACAACAGCAGATGGGGGAGACCCAAATCATATCCTGGTGGCCTGGAGCCATCAGCCACACATCAAAAGATGAAACCCACCACTGTGATTACATGGGAAAGGCTTTCTGGAGCAGCTTTCAAACAGAGGGGTGTTGCTGCCTATGGGTGTCTGGGACTCCTTATGGGATGCAAGGGAAGCACATTCTGGTATCCTACAAGACTCAGGATGAGATGTTTAGGGGAAGAACCAAAGGCAGAGAAAGGAGGGATCTAGGTGGTTTGGGGGGTAACAAGAATGGGAAGACAGACGGACAAGGGGACAAAAGGGCCAGTCATGTGTAAACAGCCTGCTGATCACTCCATTTGTGTGGCTGTGCCTTGCACCTGATCAGTGCAGTTTGCCTAGTCTTCTCATTAAATTCAATTTCTAAGTCTTTACCTCCATGAGGGGTTTGCATGTGTGTACAGATCATGTGTGTATGTACATGTGTCTGTGGGCACGCCTGCCGTGAATGCGTGCCCAGCCTCACCGCTGCCTGGACCTGTGGCATGGAGCTGCTGCAGCCTCACCTCAGTGGGGCTACCAGATTTGTCCACCTCCTGGAAAATACATTGTATTACCATCAGAAGTATGAAACACAGGGAGCATGGGACAGAACAGAACTAATTCATTACAAAAAACATGCTTCTTTGTATAACAGACAACAAAAAACATTCATTCTACTTCCCATCACACAAGGCCACAGGCATTGTAGCTGCTCCTCACTTCAGGTACAGATAAATGCAATGTACATCTCCGTGAGCTGAAGTGATTAAGGCAAAAGATGAACCTGCTCATCTTTTTTTCTTCCTATAACAAGTCTTCCATTAAAAAAACTGACACAGTACCTGCTTGAGGAAGGGAGGCTTTTAAACAATTTGGGAACTTAAGAAGATGTTGTCACACAGAGAAATAGTTTTAAAATAAGATGGTTTGGTGGAAAACACTCCACCACCACTTTAGAAATAGTATGTTCAGTTTTTCTGGTTTATTGTAAGGCTGTTTGTGCATATGTTTTTAGCAATATCAGGTCTCTCAGTGTATACAAGATATCTCTTTTTTTTTTTTTCTTGTCTGCAAAATGCTTTCCTGAAAGACATCAGGAACAAAAAGCACATGTTATGTTTCAGACTGGGGTGTTATAACTCTGGGATGCTGACTGCAACTTGAAGGCAATAAACTTTAAGTGAAATAAAAAGGAACAGTTTTCCTTTGGAGACAATCAGCTGATAAACAGACAGCCCTTACTATGACACACACCTCAGGTTAGGCTGCAACGAAGAAAAGCACGTTTAGAGGATGAAAAGATAACAGTCATTTTTAGGGGACCAAAATTCAGGGAAGCATAGCATCAAACAGGTCACTCAGCACAGCATCTTGTTACAGAATATCCAGGGTAACGTCCCAGGTACCTGTAACTCAAGTCACCTCTGGCAATTTCCTCACAGCATGCCCTCTAACCTGTCTTCAATTCCTGGTGTTTCTCTAAAGCCCTGAGATGTACCTGTTTGGGTTGGTGGAAGGTGGGGGTGCCTTGCTGACAGATTGCCCAGCACACAGCTTGACCCTGGCCCATAGCCTCCACAGCCAGAGCATGCAGAGGCTACTCACTGCTGCTGTGGGCTCGCTTCAGGAGAAACAGGGCAAGGAAAGACTGATGAGGGTGGCAAATCTATGGAAAGGAAAACCCATCATAACATTGGAGCTGCAGCATCCTTTACCTTCCTGCTCCTCTCTGCCACACTTTCTGGAGACCTGCTCCAGAGCACAGCTGCTCTGACATTGGGATTGTCAGGGACTGTCTCCTGCTTTCCAGCCAAAGGTCATGCCTCTCTTCCTCCCTCTCACTGGTGCTTGTCCCTTCTCCTCTCTTAAGAGGTGCCCTAAAGTCCAGCAGTCATCAGATCAGCTACAGTGGGCCCTTCTAGTTGGCCTTTTTTTCTCCTTTCCAGTTTGTCGCTGCCTTCTGAACTGGCTTGGCCTTCTCATCCCACCTCCTAAATGAGAGGTGAGGCTGCCTGGTACTTCATGGGTGTATTCAGCCATGTTTCCCAGTCCTCAAGTAGTGCTGACCTAGCTTGTGACTGCAGCTTCAGCAAAGCACTCACCACGCACACAGTGACAACCAAGGAAAACGGCTTTTAATTGTCCACGTTGCACTGCACACGGGTGCCTGGGAATGAACCCCATGGGATTGCTGAGACTGCCGTGGGGTTATCCCACACCAGAAGAAGGGGAGGTGCTGCCCATCTGGCTGCTCTTCCCTGACAAACCAACCCAGACATCTGGCAGATCTCCACTAGCCACTTTCCTGACTAGGGAAGGGTGACTTTTCTTCTCCTTTCCTCCCATTTTAATGACTCTCAGTCATTTGGCCTTTGCTACAAATGGGTCAGGTGTGGACAGGGTCCCTCCTTCAATAGGCTTTGTGGTATTTTGGACTCTTTTCCCTCCCTGGCTGCTTGTAAACAATCAGTGACTGCTGGAAAGGATCTCCTCCATTTCTGCTTTCTGTCTCACAAGACTTTCTGCTCTGACATTGCCATGAACACACGCTACCATCACACTCATCAGTGTGGATTATTCTCGCTGTGCCTTCTCATGGAGATGGACACCAGGGTGCTCAGCAAAGGACAAAATATTGAATCCGCTTTTCTTCTACACCAGTCCAATTTTGATGAAACTTGCCTTTGCCTGAACATGAGGTATCCGGCTTCTTATAAAGTGCATTAGTAACTAAACTGTATCTCTGGTTCCTCACCTTTCCTGGCTCCATGCATGCTTTCTTTGTTCTTTATGGTTTGTCCTGTTATTGAGATTATGCATCTCATGAAAACAGTGTACACTGTTCCACAGAGGCATTCAGATTGGGTCACTAATGACAAAGCACCAGATATACTTTATGGTCTGTTTCTTTCCATTCTATTGTGGCCATTGCTTAGATCTGCATGAAGAAAATCTTGAGCACAGTTTCTTCCTCATCTGAAGACATGCACTAGCCTTTCAGGGCTATTTGTTACTCTTTGCTTTGGACAGCTTTGGAATAGTACTCAACTGACTGTTACAACTATGCCTTCCATTCAGATGAAAGCTTTGACACTTTCCTTAGCATCTTAAAACAGTGTAGGAATTATTTTTAACCTATTGATGGACATGAAACCTTT
The DNA here is from genome assembly GCF_000699245.1 of Pterocles gutturalis. Lineage (NCBI taxonomy): Eukaryota > Metazoa > Chordata > Aves > Pterocliformes > Pteroclidae > Pterocles > Pterocles gutturalis. The sequence continues at coordinate 1,040 of NW_010140243.1, read as the reverse complement.
TTTGATGATCCATTTTAAGCATTCCTTGCATTAAATATAATGGCTGCTTGCAATGCTTTTGCTGATGGTAGGAGATTTTCATATCAGACCACTGAAGATTTAATTGTATTTTTTGCAGTAACCTAGGTAAGCATGCAGCAGAACCCTCTTCATAACTCAAACACACTAGTACACCTTAACCCTTAAGTGAGGTAAGGTCTGTACTGGGAGGCAGTATCTTTTGGTAGACTGACGGATTAAGTTGAAAAAAGCTTACTGATGTCTCTTCAGGCCTCTACAGTTTCAACAAATTAATCTAATCCCACAATGTTCTTGTATACTTCATAAGCACCACTTTCTGCTGTTCTAGCAGGTTAACTTCACAGAGGTCAATGTGGCTCCCTTCATCTGTGGTGGATTTGGCTTGATGTATGTATGTAGTGAATATGTTAGTGAATATCTCTTAGTGACATCTATTGAGCTAATGTGGTGTCGGTTTAGCTGTGGTCCCATGCCCACCCCACAGCTGCTGGGTTAGTAGTTACAGGTAATACAGGCAAGATCGTGGGGCAAATCTTCCTGGAAACTATGCCAAGGCACCTGGAAAACAAGGAGGTGATTGGTGACAACCAACATGGCTTCACCAAGGGCAAATTGTGCCTGACAAATTTGGTGGCCTTCTATGACAGGGCCACAGTGCTGGTGGATATGGGAAGGGCAACTGACATCATCTACCTGGACTTGTACAAAGCATTTGACACCGTCCCACATGATATCCTTGTCTCTAAGTTGCAGAGGCACGGATCTGACAGACGGACCACTCAGTGGATAAGGAACTGGCTGGATGGTCATAGTCAAAGAGTTGTGGTCAATGGCTCAATGTCCAGGTGGAGACTGGTTACAAGTGGTGTTCCACAGGGGTCGGTATTGGGACTGGTGTTGTTTAACATCTTTGCTGGCAACGTGGACAGTGGGATCGAGTGCACCCTCAGCAAGTTTGCCAATGACACCACAAGACGTGTTGTCAACACACTGGACGGAAGGGATGTCATCCAGAGGGA
>NW_010140242.1:0-3189 GCF_000699245.1 Pterocles gutturalis | reverse complement strand
TTTTCTTTTCTCAGCATCATGTCTGTTTTTTCCGGATCACGTCGGGGTCACCAATTTGCCGTGATTGAGAGACGGGACTCTGCTTGATGCAAGCAAGGTGTCGTTTATTGTTACACGAATACGCTTCTTATAGAAAAGTGAGTGATTTCTTATAACCCAGATAAGGTAAAACCCATACAAATCATTTGCTGATTGGCTACTACTAGGCTAACAAAGTCTTCTATCCTAAAACAAAAGGCTAGGCGGTCACAAGATGCACAGGTTTACTGTTTGACCACAGTTTTCTCATTCCTTCGTCGCAGCCTGCTAGGGAAGCATGCCTTTGTTCTTGCAGACTCAGTTCCTTCTTATCATCTTGTTTACACAGACATCCCTCTGTGTATTCCATGGTCTATATCCAACCAGCTCCAGCAGCTTGATAAGCTGGGTAGCACTGGATATCTTATCTAAGTCTGATAAGCCTTCAGATGAATATCTAAATGCAAGCTTGACTCCAAAGACTGATCAAGAGGTTATACAAAGCTAAGGAAAAACAGCAAGACCTGCTTACCATTCCTTCCCTCAGCTTTTTTCAACATTGTACCTACCCCACAGTCCACACCCTTCCAGGCAGTCACCTTCTGCTTTTCTCTATCTGATTACAGGCCAGATCTCTGTCTTCTTACTCTCTCCAGAAATGGATCATGAAAGAATTCATTTTTAAAAACTCCCCCTCTTCTGCTACCAGATGTCTTTCCTTAAGGACTTCCATGCCTTGCCAGGTAATGCAAGGCTTGTTACAAGCTTGGGTAGTTGAATAGGTTCCTCAGATGGGAGACAAAATTGTTCTAATTACTTGAATTAGCTCTTTGTTTATTTACTCTTCAGAAAGTATTAAAGCAACACCCAAAGGTCTAAGGTTTTAGTTCAAAGTAGTTCATTACGACTTTCTGGTTTTGCTGGCATACATTTTTTCATCAAGCAGCATCAAACTGGCAAGTAATATATTTCTGGGTTTTTTTGGCCCACTAGAATAGAATAGTTACTAGAATAGAATAGTTACTATATCTTAGTTTCTGAACCCAGATGCACCACTTGTGTCATATCAGCCTTCCTTGATTTTTCCAGTTCACATGGGGAAGTAGCTTTTGATAGCTGAGTCAACTGGAGTGCAGTTTCGTTTCAGTTCAGAGTGGTCTTCATCATGTGTTTCCTTCTCTCTGAAAAAACCCAAATAAGATCAAAGACAACAGGTCGCATCTTCTGCAGTATGGGCACTTTAATGCTAATGGGGACATTTAATTGCAAACTCTTTTGGGCATTGAACAGTTACCTCATTTCCTGGTATAAAAGTAACTTTTGTAGAATTAAAATTTTCCATTGGGAAAAAATTCAGTTTACAATTTGAATCATTGAAATGAAATATTGTCTTGGTTGAACTCAAGGGAGAATATACTTAAGTTGAAGTGAAGTTCAATATTCTTCCAAGTGACCCAAAATATTTCATTCTGAAGCACTTCTACAATAAACTGCAACTGTTGATTGCAGCGTGTTGCATGATACAAATTAGACTGTCAATCTCTATTCTTTCTTAATGTCTTGGTTTCCCAGCCACAATTCAGTGTGTTCTTTATTTAAATTACATGTATAGTGCATTGTGGGAGCCACAGGGCCCTCATAATGATATGGAAAATGTGTCTGTCAAGGAAATTCTGCATTACAGTGAGCATCAGGTTGCTCAAAAACAACATCTAAGATGCAATGCAAAATACTGGAAAAGCTGTATGTGATTGATTACTCTAAACAAAGCATTTTAAAAATGAATACTTTTCAGATAATGTGACTTGGTCCTGAAGTTGTTCACACAGTTATTATACAGTGCAACAATGTTCATTTGTTGCAGAGCCAAGTTCTATTACCAGTCACAACAAATTGACTTGAAATGGGGTTGTACTAACTTATCTAAAACCAGAATTTGGTCTGTGTTATTTTAATTTCATAAGTTACAGCAAAATGTGTTTCTCTTTCAGGAATGTCAGGCTGCTTCGTTTTGATGCAAATTTTTAGCATTTCTAGAACAAAATCTTGAGGGGATTTTGCATTCCAATTTAGGTCAAGATTAATGCTGCATTAGCAGATTTTCTTGATCTCTTTTCCACCCATCTCTAGAAATTACCTCTTACAGTCTCAAAGCCTGCCATGTGAGTTAAACTAGGCAGCTGCCAATATTTCAGCCTGTACTTTTGCCTTAGAGCCTCCACTGACAAACAAAATACTTTTCCTGAGACCCTAGGTAGCTATCAGTCTCCTCTTTACTAGAGCAACGTATTTTTATGGGACTCCTCCTCTGTGTTATAGCGCTGCTTTTCTTACCGCAGTTTGGGTCATTATTCTTTCCACTGTGGCTTACAAATAAAGTTATTTTCATAAATAGCAATCCAGTGGTTTTTATTTCAGCACCAAGGGACTGAAGTACACACAGTTTTCTCAAACAAACCTCAATGTGTTTCTAAAAAAATGAAAATAAAATCAATAAAAAGCAACTAAAAATCATATAAAGATCTGATGCATATTTAACATGAATAGTTTTTCTCTGAGAAGATGACATAAAATGAGATATTTAAAACCCAGGATTTTCTGGGTACTTCGTTAATGCTTTGCTCTTCTGGCAAATCAGCATTGTGCAGTCAAGGAGTATTTCTAAGTTTATACTGCACCATAGTACAATAAGGCTTTCCTTGCAATGTCCAAGTACCCAAAATCAAGCATGTGCACATTCAGGAAGTACTTAACATGACTGCTCTTAATCCACAAGTACAAGAGGTTTTACAATGTGGCATTTTCTTTCATTAAGGGGTCAAGTTCCATTCCTGCCCACAAACCACTGAGGCATACGTGAAACCAGGCGTTGGCCCAGCCAAGCTGCTGTGACTGAGGCACTGAAGAACAAAAGCAGATAAAGTTTATTCTCCAGGTGATGAAACCCTAGATCGCCTAACCCAGAGGCAGGTGAGCTTTTACCCTTGCCTGCAGAACTGCAGTAACCCCCACACGCACCACCCCCTGCTCTGTGCCCAGCACAGCTTTAATTGTCCCCCTTCTCACCCCCCTTCATGTCTGCTTCACCACAGGTAACACCAGCGCAGCTAAGGGAACACAAACATTTTTGCCTTAGAAGTGTCTATTTGTCCTGGTTTCAGCTGGGACAGA
>NW_010140241.1:0-2369 GCF_000699245.1 Pterocles gutturalis | reverse complement strand
CACATGAGATCCTGAACTCCACCACCTTGTGGTCGCTGCAACCATGGCTGCCCTCAATCTTCACCGCTTCAACCAGACCCTCCTTATTCGTGAGAATAAGATCTAGCAGCGCTCCTCTCCTAGTTGGCTCGTCCACCATTTGCATCAGGAAGTTATCATCAATGCACTTGAGAAACCTCCTGGACTGCTGATGGCTGGCTGAGTAGGCCTTCCAGCAAATATCAGGGTAGTTAAAATCCCCCATGATTTTATTTTCCACACTTTATCTCCTGGCTGGAAAAGATTGTGCAGTGGAATGACAAAAGGGTATAAAAACTCAGGCAGTTGAAGTGCAGAGAAAACAATAGTTTGAAAATCTCCTAGACTTGTTTGCTGGGTTAATAGCTAAGCAGAAAAGTCTGAGTGAGATGCCTCATTAAAAAGAGAGAAGGCTGATGCCAGGAATGAATGGGAATTGTTATAGCAGGGAGCAGAGTAGGGGCTCTGTCAGCATCTGGTGCAGCTTTCCGACTCATCATTTTGGAGAAACATCAATGTGTCGGTATGAGCTTTTCTTTAAGACAGAGGCATTTGTGCCCTTTCTTATTACTACTTTTATCACCGTAGTTCAGTTTTGATGTATCTCCCTAGCCACGGTTGTGGGTTTTTTTCTGCTGTTTCAGAACAGGTTTGAATACTTTACCAGATATGGAGTGCTTTGCTTCCAAAATCATCATATGGTTTTATATGTTTTAATCCCCTTAGCTACATTTAAGGATGATCACCAAGAATACTTTAAAGATGCAGATGCAGGGCCTGATCCTGAAAAATTATACACACCAGCCCCAAACATCTGGAAATTCAGTAAAATAGGGGATTGAGATTTCAGATACTTGGATGAAATTTGCATTACTTAATAAGCAAGGTAAAGCTGACATAACTGGGAAAAACAGATGTGCTTTTGGGTATGCAGAGCCCTCTTCAGTTCTGAAACAGATGATACAAATGGCAAGTAGTTAAGGATAACTTCTTGGAGTTTAACTTAACTCTTAGCAGTATCAGACTACATGAAAGCAGAGAAAGGCTCCTTTGATCTGGATATTATGAGCTTTTTCCAAGGAGGTGCTGAGTCCCAGCAGCTCTCTGCTGGGGAACATTCAGTGTTCATCAGGAAAAGACCTTGCATTGACTTGTGAGGCTCTCTCACAGGTGGAGATGCATAGTGTATCTGAGTACAGTGCAGACTCTGTGGGCTGAGGTGTGTGTTTCCTTCACCCAAGCCTCCTGCAAAGTGTGTTACAGTTAACCAGTTAAATGAATTGCAGCTTTATTGAGTCAGTTGCACATTTCTTCTGCTTAAATGTCCTAATACAGTTTGGGGATTAGTAACATGTGGTTGACTTTGGACTCCTCTCATGTGCTACCAGTCACCCAAACTTGGCCTAATAACATTTTCTTGCCTCTATAGATAAATCTTACATTTGATCTCTTGTACCATAGATCCACGCAGGTAAAATTCACACAGAGCTTCATCCGTCTGCTACGTTAACGTAGGGAAGCACTAGCAGTTGCAAGGCACCATACTGATCTTGTTCCTGGGGGCTGTGGCTTTTGTAGATAACTGTGTTTAGCTCTTGCAGCTCTCCGTTTGCCACAGTGCTGTCCTCTTCCCAGCAATAGCACTGGGAGGTTTGTGGTTCCAGCGAAGCTCAGCTTTGCATTCCTGAGTTCCCAGGGGAGCGTGCTGAAGGGAGGCTGGGTGCTCAGGGCAAGCCTGCCACCGCCACCTCCACCCGTCTGCTGGTGCTGCTGTGCTCAGCGGTCACTGTCGGCATGAAGAAGTAACATTTGCAACTCCGGCTGGTTGCTATGCTGGGGTTAGGGTCCCCCCATGCTGGATAGAGTCCTCTTATGCTCATTCACCTTCCCAAATTTATTTAACATCTTTGTCGGAGACATGGACAGTGGGACTGAGTGCACCCTCAGCAAGTTTGCCGATGACACCAAGCTGTGTGGTGTGGTGGACACACTGGAGGGAAGGGATGCAACCCAGAGGGACCTTGACAGGCTTGAGAGGTGGGCCTGTGCAAACCTCATGAAATTTAACAAGGCCAAGTGCAAGGTCCTGCACGTGGGTTGAGGAAATCCCAAGCACAAATACAGGCTGGGTGGAGAATGGATAGAGAGCAGCCCTGAGGAGAAGGACTTGGGGGTATTGGTGGATGAGAAGCTGAACACGAGCCAACAGTGTGCGCTTGCAACCCAGAAAGCCAACCGTGTCCTGGGCTTCATCAAAAGAAGTTATTCTCCCCCTCTACTCTGCTCTCGTGAGACCTCAACTGCACTACTGTGTTCAGATGCGGGGCCCCCAAAATAAAAAAGACCTGGAC
>NW_010140240.1:0-6298 GCF_000699245.1 Pterocles gutturalis | reverse complement strand
TCTTAGCACAAATCCAAAACATATCTTCTCACCAGCTGCTACGAAGGAAGTTAACTCTGTCCCAGCCAAAACCAGGACACTACAAAATATAGTATAATTCCCTATTATAATCGTTAGATTGGACATCAAAAATCTTGATATAATCTATGAATGAATGTTTTTCAAAGACCATTACCATAACTAGAATGAATACATCAGACACAGTCCTCCTCCTTCCACACTTAACCGACTCAAATGTTTAAGCACTAACAGGAACTGAAAAAGGCTTTCCTTGAAAATGTTCAATTTAGAAAAGACAGCGTACACTGTAGGTAATGCAGTTCAAGAATAATGATATCATATTCCAGGAACAGACACAGATTACTCCAGGTTGAGATAATGGAAATGGTTTAGGGCACAATTAAAGCTAAATCTAAATTACGTCTGTGTGAGAGAGCTATAAATTCAGGCAGGAAGGGAAAGGAGTAGGTACATGACTGCAGGTTTTCAGTGAAGTAGAGCTCTTTGGACAATTGTTGAACCTGAGTTTTTAATCTATAATTGAGGTCATTATTTAATTTGAATTTTATTAGGAACCATGCACTGTAGCAACATCCTCTTTCAGTTTACAGATACCAACTGGCTAACATAGGCGTGAAGAACTAGGATGAAACACTACACTTCACTCGAAATTCAGCATGTCTAATTAGTCACCCAAAAGGACTGATTAATTAAGTTTGGGGGGAAGGCTGCTTCCTGAAAATGTACAGATATTCCAATAAGAGCAATCGTAAGGAAACCAAATTATAGAAGGCCACTACTACTATTTCTGAGCTTGCAGAAATCCTTTGCTAGATGCTAAACACCACAGTGAAATTTTGGAACAATAGGCCTAAGAGGCATTCAATCTCCAGTTTCAAATGTCAGAGGTATTTCATTAAGTCATACTGTACTTCCTGTGAGATCATATTTTAACTGAGAGAATGATGCTATTCAGTTTTCTTGAAAAAATAGTCATAGGTTTCAGAACTTGTACTTTCGCTAACACTTACCTCAAGTACCTAAAAAAATTTCATTGATTTTAATTACAATGGACAATTTGCAATAAATACAGATCATACTATCTGTTAACCATTAAAAATTTGTTGCATTTTTAATAGACCCTTACAACTTTTAAGTTACTCATGGATTATGAAATTTGGACACAGGACCTGATAGATTGAGAACTACAAAATAAATGAAATTTCCACATACTTATTTATTCTCTCCTTGAAATAACAAATAAAACTTGAAAGGTAGCCTTTATTAGAATCATAATGACCACCTGTTTTTTTATTTTTGATCCCCTTTGTAAGTCTAGTGCACTCAACAGACAATTGGACAGCCCTGCTTTTATAAAGCAAGACTCTCAGGCTACATCCATGTATTTTTCATTCCACTGATTTTCTGAGCATCAGCCAAAAAGTCTTCCTGTGACAGCACATTATGTTTTCCCTGTTAGTAACTCTGCACAACAGGAACAGAGGTCTGCTGCCCTACTTTCTTCCTTACTCAGGGAAAACCTTTCAGACTGGCTTTCTAAGAAGCCCTGCCTCAGCAGGGAGAGCTGATCTCATCAATATAACACATGAAAGGGCAGAACTGGGAAAAATACTAACTGCACATTTACCTCTTATTCAATATCAATAATGTGCACTGCATTATTCCCTAGCAGCCAGACATGCTGTGCTTTCATTCTTTTCATACCACACAACAGACAGAAACAGGCAGCTTATAACCTGTAAATAAGGGTCCTTGTTAACATAGCTAAGGGGAACCATCTTGGATTGAAAAACATGGGATCAGATGTCCATGCTTATCCTATGTTGCATAAACATATAGAACACTAAATGAGCAATTCATGTCACCGTATAAGCTGTAGCATTATCAGACACACCAATATGACTGTATCTGAAATATGACAGCTAGAAGTATACGTATTCACAAAACTATTTAGGAGGCGTTTCTTTCCATAAGCTGTAGCATTATCAGACACACCAATATGACTGTATCTGAAATATGACAGCTAGAAGTATACGTGAGTATTCACAAAACTATTTAGGAGGCATTTCTTTCCTGTAATAGTTAGAATTTGTTACTCTACAAAATGTTGTAAGCATTTAGATTTTTGGTACTGTAAGTTTATAAGGACTTTACATACATTATCCTCCAGTACTTCTGCTTTAGCTAACAGACAAATGCATCAAATTGAAAGTGTCAAAAACCTGAACAAAGAGAGGCACAGCTCTGAACTACTGTTCTCGCACATCAGTTATCAAACTTAGTGGGGATGTTTTTCCTTCAAAATGTTTCAGCTTCCCACTAAAAATGTTTTCCAAAGGAAAAAAACACTTGAACAAACAACAGCCTTTCTTTCTGTCCCTCAACACCTCCCATGGGGAAATATTTGAGCATTTTTTTCAGCAGGGAAATTCTTACCAAACACTACCTTCCAGGCTGCTTTGATTTGATCAATATTCTGCTTGCTTTTCTGTCTTCTGCTGCAGCTATTCCACTTGGCATAAACTCTAAATAATCTTCCAGCCATAAGATGAAATCTCCAGGAAGAATAATTACTACCATAAATTCCGTGTTTTCTTCCTTTTTTCTCTCAAAACAAAAAAAATATTTAGATTTTTTTACCAGTACAAAGGAAAAAAAATGCTGGAGCCACTTCCAACTTCCAAGTTGAATATCGTCCAACAACTTTCCAAGTAAGAGAACACCCACAGGCCAACCAGCCAGATACAAACACCTAGGGAAATATTTTTCTTTCTGCTGTGCTATGAAGAAGAACATAACTTCAACCAGACCAAATCTGATTTGATGAAACCAAAGATACAACCAACCCACTATCCTATATCCTGAAAATGGTCAGTAAAAGCAAGAAAGTCAAGAGAGGTCATGAATATCTGAATAGCGTATGTACCCAATATGAATGCAAGCAAGAAAACTCCAGTTCCGAAACACTTTGGGTAGCTCTCCAGCAAATTCACCAGGTCTCAGCAACCATAACAGAGCTCCATGGCCTGCTGCCTCTCAGCTGCGGCATCATTTTTCGCTAAAAGCAGCCAATCCAGATCTACACCCTGGTGTAATGTTGACACACAACACACAAACATGTCACGTATTTGCTGCTTCCATTTCCAGGCAGTCATGCACTGGGAAGGCCTGTCATTAGCTGCAACCTGTTCCAAAGCAAAGAATCAGTGATTCTGTATGTGGCTTGCTGGCACTGTACCCCACTGAGTCCAAGGGATGGGCATATGAAAACAAAGACTCCCTTTGCTACTTCTTGTCTGACACAACATACTTCAGCGGTTATTGACAAAGAACAATTTGAGACAGAAGGTGCCCAAATTCAGTGATTTTTTACAACCATTTTGAGACTAACAGACCCTTAAAAATTTCTTAGTGGAAGCATTTTAAATTCAAGCTCATTGACAATAAACTTGCTTTTTTCAGTTAGGTTTTAGTAATAGCTCATGGATCTCCAGGCCTGTGCAAACCATATAATGAAAAACAACCCCAAGAAATTAGGAGGTTTTTTTATTTCAAGCCCTATCACATGCATTCCGTTTTTTATTAATACTAAGCATACTATAGTTACACCACTAATGAAATAAAATATGACATTATACATGCAAATTCTTTATCCAAGATCTCCTAAAATGGAGTTAAACTTCAGTTGCCTCACTCTGAAGCTAGGAAATCATCATCACGATTATTTGTTTTATAGAGTTACAATTTGAAAAAATCTCACACTCTAATACTGAAAACTGCCTTCAAAAAACCTCTTTTCTTACAGGGTTGTCTCAGACACAGCATTCCTTCAGTTCAAAATAAACAAGGAAGATAAGCCAGCGAGCAAGTTCCGAACATCCACTGCTTCTACCTTGAACATGATTTTTTTGCACTGCTCTTTTCAGTCTTAAGAAGTAAAAGGCCATCCTCCGGGGATTGCTCTGCGCCCAAGTAAAAGATGCAATTAAAAATCAGTCTTGTAAAACGTTATTGTTTCTCACAGACAGGTAGAATAGCACTCGCAGTCTTGCGCATCCTGCATGCAAATGAGCTCCTGATGCATCCTGTATGGTTAGGCCCTGTTCATCAGAACTGCAGGTCCCTGTGTGCTCAAAAGGTAAAACAAGGACAACGAAGCTGATAATAAAGAAAATCAGAACCTAGAATGGCAGGCCAACAACAAATATTTCCTGGCCAATAACAAATAACTTCTATCTGGACATACACTTTCACTGCATTTCTGATTTTAAGAAATTTTCATTAAACATATACAGATGCTGTATTTTTAAAAAAACTGGTTTCCTTCATCTACTAAATCAAGCTCTTATGCACTGTAAACAACCCTCAAATATATTTTTATTTAAAAGATTTATATGCATATGGTGTAATGCAGGAAAAAAAATCAGACAGATGCAATGTCCACTATTCACTACTCCGCTTTTGACGTCCACTACCAGCAATGGCTGCCTAAGGAAAGAGTAAAAGAGCAAGGGAACAGCAGCAATATTTTCTCAACATCAAAGAGAATTCCCCAGACAAAGTTTGTGTCAATACCTTTGCTCTGATAACACTTTAGGGGGGCTTTTGACAGTAATTCATTAAATGATTTCACAACACTGTTGTGTAAAAGAATTTCTAACGGTTTTAAAAATTTTGAAAGTTTTCTGGTTGAAAAATTGTGTCAGATACCCTGATCCCTTGCACGAGGAGAAAAAAGAATAAATAATCTGTGTTGTTCTTTTCCACTCTGCTCAAGGTTAGATAAAACTCTGGGTTATTGCTCAGGTATGTTTACTGTAAAGTTGAAATGTGTCAGTGAACTTCATCTCCACATGTACGGAAGTTGCCTCATACTCTTGATTGCCAGATTTTTACTGCTGCTGAGTTTGAGATATTTTCAAGGAGCTATATACAGCATGGCTCCGGGACTGACTGTCTAAATGCTAATAGCTACTTTCAGGAACATCAATGCAATATGTATACTGTAGGCTGTTTCCAAATATGAATTACTTATATTATTTGAATATAAAATTCATTTTTTTTAAACTGAAAAATTTACAACTGAAAAATATACAGTGGTATAACAAAGTTTTCTTATAACTTTTTGCAACAAGATATAATTCTCATTGCCCTTATCATTTAGTTTCATCAGCCAAGTTGGTCACCTCTGTGTTATCCACATTGAAATTACTCATTTTAATAATTTGCTGAACCTAGTGAAAAAGGAATTAAGGCTTGAAGACAACAAAGGACTAGCGAACTAAACATTTTGATAGTAAGTAGATGGGAGAATGATTTGTCTTTGACATGGAGAGTGTCTGATTTCTGCTGATCACATTGTAGAGTAAGAAAAAACTTCTTTACATGTTTTGTTAGGACTACAGTGCTTTTATAACTAAGTGAAAAAAACTGGTAAAAGCATTTTCAAACATTTTTTTATTTAAAGTAAATAAGTGTTTAATCCCTCATAAGTAAATATGCAGAAAGTGAGTAAAAAATAAAGTTATTTGTAATGCTCATGAAGTTACAGTGAATCAACAGAATATTGTACCTTGCTTTTACTGTAGGATCATGTATACATACATACTTCAAAAATGCAAAAACTCTCAATAATAACATCTTACTACAATTATGTTTAAAAGACAGAAACTAGCACATTGTGGCCAGATAAAGACACATGGTGACGGTCCTGAACTGCAAACATATCTAAGCACTTCACTGTTATTTAACACTCTCAACATGTTGTTGGCTTATGAACCCTTTTGTTGGAAGGAGGGTCTCAATGCTTCCAGCTTCCAGTACCCGCTGCTTACCTACAGCTCCTACACAGCTAGGTATTTTCATTCTACTTAGCAAAGAGACTACAGCTAATTAAAAGCAATGCAGCCTTTTGGAAGGCAAAGAAAGAAAGGTATTAAACCTTTCCATTGCTTCAAACCAAAATGCTCAGATTCCATCTCTGCTAACAATTTTGGAGTAAACAAAGCCACACTAACTGCAAAATACAGGCTTTAAAAATATTTGAATAATACTGAATATCTAAATGTCTCTTTCTTCTTTCTTAGAATAGTTCTATAGATATTTCAAAACCTTCAAAGAAAAAGGAATATGCCACAAACTGCAATATCTCCAGCCTTTGAAGTGTGTAGGAGACAATTCCAGCTAGGATAAGCATTCCTGATAAGGACAGTGGACATTTAACTGCAGTTGGGCTGCAAAACATCCCAAACCCAGGGATCGGTTTTGGGGCCTGTCC
>NW_010140239.1:0-8245 GCF_000699245.1 Pterocles gutturalis | reverse complement strand
CTATCCCAGCTGGACCCAGGACACTATATATGTTGACAGAGCAGTTTTTCCAAGTGTTGTGTTTCTGTTGAGTAACTGTATTTGAGATGATTCCTTCCCTAATTACCAGCTTTCACTTTTTCCTCATTTTATGTTCCTTTTTTCTTATTTCTTTAGTCAGATGTCTGGTGCTTTTTGCCTTCCATTACTGTTACAGTATTTGAACAAAGTATATGGATAAGAAATATTGAAGCAGGATGTATTGTAACTCTTGTCTGCCCTGTACTCTCACCTTTTAATGCTGCGTTACTATTCCTCATTGCCTTTTTTGTATGATCTTTCACAGCAGTCTTCAAATTCACATGTTGGTCTTAATATTGCATCCAATTTTTTTTTCATCCCTTCCTTATCTGCTGAATTTTTTTGTACCTGTTAAGGATCAGTTTTTAGCATGATTCAGTTCTAATAAAGCCATGCTACTCCTGAAGTTTTTTTTCCTAACAACCTGCAGCAGATCAGTGCTTTCTGCATCTCAATTGCACAGTGACCTCAACTACAAATAGAGGGTGGAGGAGATATTCCGGAGTCATTCTGAATAAAGTGTTTAAAACTGGTATTTGTTGCTGAAGATGCTGTTTGTACTCTTAATGCTGAACTGAAGTGTGGCTCAGGCACTTGCTGAACTGTCTGAAGGGATGTAAACATCTCAGATGTATGTCAGAAAGCTGAGTGCCATTTTTAGCGCATGTACTCTAAACCATTCATGGTATTACAAAACAGGGCTGGAATTTTGTTAATTAGGGTGCCCTGTTAGTTACTTAGAGGGCTGAGGTAGGGTTGTGTTCTCCATCTGCATTTATCTGTCCATTGTTGCTAAATAAGATTTTTGGTTTATTTGTCTTTCATAAAGTTAAAAATGCATCAATGTATATCCAAGAACTTATAACATGAGAAAAATCTTGAAGACAAGGTTGGATGACTTCTTACCGCTTTGTTTTCACCACGGAAGTATCTGGTTGATGCTTTGAGTGGACTCAAAGATGCTTTCAAACCAGCTGCAGAAGGAAAGTAAAGCTTATGAGACTAATACAGAGTCCCTCTACTGTGCAGAAAATCAGCATGCAATGAATGCTGTGCTTCAAGAGCTTGCCCCTTTTTTTTCCCCACCCCTCCATTTGCTACTTTTTTTTTTTTTCTACATTTTCTGGAAGTGAGCTAGCTCCTAAAATGAGTTACAGGCTCTACCTCCACCCCTGAAGACTGGATTCTGATTTTCATCCTTACAGGTCACATAAAACTGTCTGAAACAATCATGAGCCATATAGGCAGGACTTTGCTGCCTAACAATACAGCGCCAGCCCCAGGAAGGTGGTTCTGTGCCTGTCCAGCAGCAAGAATTCAGGCATTTCCAACACCTTTAAATCTAGGTGCTGGATGCTGGAAAGCTTACCTGTAACTTCTGCTTACCTGTAGCCTTCTACTATTGGTCTTCAAGAACACAAAGGATTCAAGTTTGTAAATGAAAGAACACATCTTCTGTCTCAGAGGACAAAGCCTGACAGTTCAACAAGGATTTCTGCAAGAGCAACGACAGGAGCTGCTTCCTAGGTTAAAAGACAATTGTGTATTAGGCAAACTGTAAAGAACACCCTTATTCTCAGGAAACTGGAGTTTTTTGGGTTTTTTTAAAGTGTATTTTTGACAAGCATCAGTGACCATAGACAAGATACAGGCACAACACTAAGTCAAATTAGCACTTTTTTTTTTTTCAGTAGGTGATCATGCCAGCTTCCAAACATCTTTACCCTGTGTGCATATTCAATGTGACTAAAAACTTTCAATTTCCTTCCTGTTTTTATGAGGAAATGGTATCAGGACAAAACTGGCCAGTGTATCACACAACATGAAACAGAAGTTGTTATAACTTATCTAGGAAGTTACCCAGAGGTGGAATACCTTCAAGCCTTTGCGTTTATGTGTTTGAGCCACAACCTGCCAAGGATGAGAATTTGCATCATAAGAATATCCAACTAAAATCTGCCAGTGATTAAAGATGCTGTGGAAAAGCCTGGCCACCGGCATTGGATCTCAAGTCAGCAGTAAAACCTAGAGGGAAGGACAAAATAAAAAGGGATGAGCCAGGTCCAAGAAGGATGTTTATTGTGAAGTTCTGCATAGACAAAATCCTAAGAACATTCTTCCAGAACTTGGGTACCATACTGTTAGGAAGCTGCTACTTTGCAGGTAATTCTTTCAAACAGGTAAAAATGAGACCAGTTCCCAAGAAGTGCAGAAAGATCTCATGTGACCAAGTAAATTGGCAATAAAAAGGCAAACAAAAATTCAATTTAACCAGATAAAAAAGTACATGGGGAAAATTACGTTTCATATGACTTGGGACTGAGTAACTTCACGAAGAAAGCCATTGAGGGTTACTAAATTGATCTAGAAACCACTTCTGCCCCAGGAACCTTCTAAAAGTGGTTATAAAAAAGCAACTGGGGATGTGTTAAGCTTGCCCTGTTCTTCCCTAAGCATTCACTTTCAGCTGCTGTTGTAAAGAAGATTCTGGGCTAACTCAACATTTAGTCAGACAATACAGGAACTTTACATTTAACTGAAGATACACAGGTGTTTCCTTTGCCATTTGCTCGTCTTCATAATAGTGTCATCCCTTTCTCCTAAATACTCAGTTCTGTGAAGAGCTGCTGCCTGTGAACTGAGATCTTGCTATGGCAGAACTGCTTCTAACCCCTAGTTTATAGGAATACTGGTATTTTCCAGAATCTTTAGATCCCTGTTTTAGCAAGATTCAAGAGCAGCTTTGGCAAGGAACTAGAAAGGCAGTTTTACAGAATATAGTTATTAACATGCTGCGTAAGCTGAGACTGAGAGCCCGGTGTAATACACATCCTAGCAAGTCTAAGCTTACAATTCTTTTTGGATTTCCATGTTTGGAAAATGGATCTCTTTATGAAATTGTTTTAAGCTCTGTGGAAACTTTGAGAAGGGAAAAACCAAGCCAGTCAAAACCCAGCCACACAAACACATGTACATGTGGAAATTGTTCTTTTAAGAAGTTAAATTGCCAGTTTAGACTTCAAAAGTTAAGCATCTCTTATTTCATCACTGATTATTTTAACAGTTACCATGTTAGTGTACTTTGGCAAAGAAGCCCCTCCAAAATAAAACATGATGTTTCTTACAGTGTTACCATGTCAGGAGTTCCAAACGAGTTCCACAAAACTGGTAAACTTTCGGTTATCATGTCAGA
Source organism: Pterocles gutturalis (assembly GCF_000699245.1). Classification (NCBI taxonomy): domain Eukaryota; kingdom Metazoa; phylum Chordata; class Aves; order Pterocliformes; family Pteroclidae; genus Pterocles; species Pterocles gutturalis. The sequence continues at coordinate 4,992 of NW_010140239.1, read as the reverse complement.
GAATACTCTAGAAGTGAATTTTTAAATAGGGAGAAGGGAAATGGAACACACAAATGAACCACAAAACCAGAGGAAGGGCTCCGTACTGCACCAAAAAGTTCAGGTTTCAGGGGAAGCGTAAGAAGGGCAAGATGATCATTTTAAAAATAGTCTTAAGATTGGCAAAAAGCTAACCCTTTTCACAAAAAGGCAAATTGCCTATTGTTTGCCTATAGTCCCTGTGGATTACTGATTTGATTAAACAGGAAAAGAAGACTATTTATAACGAAATATAATCTTCATTTTGTTAGGATCCCAAAAACTAAAAGTTTGTGTTTGCATGCACTGCAATTCAAAAGAAATATCCATCTACCTTTGAAGGGGTTTTAGGTAAAGATCTTTCTTGCCAGGTGTGTAGTTTGGTCTCATGATTTGAACTTTCTGTCCAGTAGAAACAACACCAGAGAAGACTTGTCCAAAGGTGTAGAAACACCCTTTATCAGATGTGGGGACCACTTTGGAAATATACATCATCAGAGGGCCTCTGGGGTTACAGATTTTGACACCTGCAATAAAAATATGTATCTGCATCAGAGACATTTTCAGTGCGACTTTAAAACTTAGAAGTCTATACATATGATTCCCAAAATTCAGTACACCTTATTAACAGATTTAAAGATCTCCTGTAATCCATTAGAATCCAGAAGACAAAATACAGCACTAGAAGTTTGTGCCCTCCGTGATCATAGGGATGATACGACCAGAAGTCCTGTTCTGATTTTGAGAGAAAGCATTCAATATTTAAATTTCTAAAGTTCTTAGGATCTAAAATTTTTCTTTGGGTGAAATTAATTTTTATTCTTATTCAAAATCAACACCCCAAGATAGTAATCACAGCATAATATCACTGTCAGATGCTTGTAGAGTCATGCTCCAAATCACTTTACAACTTGTTTGCAGTTGCAGATGTCAAAGACAGACGTGATAAAAAGACAGATCCCACCACTCTGGCTTGCAGAACCAGTGTATTTGTAAGCAATCCAATAAAAAATGAAGGTTACTACTAAGAATCTTTCTGAAACCATATTTCTCCATAGTGAGGAAGCAAAATATATATATAAAACAAATTTTACTCCGATATTGCCCAGATTGCACTCTGAAGACTCTGAACTTCTGTAATATACAGCTTAATTCACATGTCAACTTAAAAAAAGATCAGACAAGATGCAGGGCTTTGAGCAAATAATTTTTCTGTCTTCCGATTAAAAAGAAAAAAGAAAGATATAAGCAAGTTCTTAGTAGGTTTGATTGTGATACATCTTTCTTGCTCATCTTTCCATGTGTCTGTGAATCGTGTTTCTCTGTTTCTGGCTGAAACAAGGATGCTTGCTTTACGCACCAAGGAGTCTGTCAAGGTTGATTTGCTGTGATCGACATGAGCAATCCTAGACATATTCCTAATGTTGGACTTCCTCTCCATGATTGTTGGGATTTGTCTTCTGTGAAATTCACCTGGAGGGGGGAGGAGGAAAAAAAAAATCAGCTCTTATTTCCTTTTAAAGTATAAAAATGTCTGTGTGACATTTTAAACTTTTACTGTTTGTTATTAAATTCACAATCTAAAGAAGAAATGAAGTTGTTCATACTTTTAAGCGTGGTATTGCAAACAGTTGTTCACATTTTTGGCCTGTTTTTGGAAGTACGAAGAGTGGAGACAGAACTTAAAATGCAGCTCACATTTCCTATCACAAAATGTCAACTACCCTAAAAATGAAGAATCCACCTGCAGAGACAGAACTCATCCCGGACAAATGTTCCAGGAGGATTAGTGCCACAACTGCAAGCTGCAGCTCTCATCAGAGCTTCCTCACACATCCTTCTCCTCTCCTCCCACCTCTGCCCCTGGCTTTGCCAAGTCTTCCTCCTACCCTGTTCTCCATCCCCCAGGGATTTTCAGGGGAGCCACTCGTCCCAGTTCCAAGAAGAGGCTGGTCTGGTGGTCCAGCTCAGTGAAAAACCTCTTTAAAATTTTAGAGCCCCTCTCACAAATTTTATCCCTGAAATAAATTTATCTTATTCCCATAATTCTTCTATCTCTTGCTAAGAACAATTCCCCTCCTTCAATTTGCAGGAAAAAAAAAAAAAATCTTGACTCTCAGAAGCCCTGGTAATTATCTATTAAACACATGACAATTTAGCAAAGGAAGACGAGACCTTACTAATCTCAGCCTGTCTCGGTCTGTAATGAGAGTCACCTGTAGGTCACAGGAGGGCAGTTAACGTGGTTTTTCTTGCAAATCCCTTTAGTGCATCCCTTTAGTGCATGAAGTGCTTCATAGGGACACGGAAAAAGACAGAATTGGGAGGAAAAAATGACAAGGAATATGAAACAAACACAAAAATCACATCCCACGTCAGTAGTTTATACTAGTGGCTCAATTGAAGAGAAATATACCAGGAGAAACACTTAATGAAAATGGTTCTTACTAAAAAAAGGGATTTTTCTCATTCAAAGAGCCAAGTTCTTTTTAGAGATGTCTCCAAACTAAACAGCAGCAGCCTGGCCTTTATTTTCTCACTCTCCCCTACATTGATAGTTTCTTTCCTACCCAAAAGTCTGCAATGGAGAAAACAACCAACCCACTTTTTTTTTTTTTTTTTTTCTGCTACATAAAATTCAGTACAAACAAGCAAATTTTTAGAGTGGTCCACTTCAAATGAAGGCACTTCACTTGTGAATTTGTCCTGTTGGGTTGCTCTTCAGTTTAATAAAGAACAATTACACTTCTTTTCTAGAACATTCTAGGGTGTCCTAGCATTCAAAGTCTCACTCACAGCAAAATTTACATACTGAGACTTTAAAATATTTATTTATTTTCCATTTAGAGAAAACTGCATCCCTATTTTTCTTTTCTGTTTTTATAATTTTTCCCTGTTTTTAAATTGTGCTGCATGAAAAAAAAAATCGGTACTCTTAGTGAGAATTCAGTATAGCGCTAGAACTGTGCTATATACGCTTATTTCATAATGTAAAGAAATACTTAAGTGTTGAGAAACATACCTACGCGCTCTTTGTATGTACTAATTATACTCTTTCTTAATGGAACAAGTGAAATTTACTTCTGATAAATATTTATGTAGCAGAGACATCAGTTTTACCTGAAACCTGTATTTTTCCATGGTCTCCAAGTTTCCAATATGCGTATATGCACAGGCTAGATTGTAATTATCTACAGAAGTTATCATAACAGTTTATTTCTTCTTTACATTTCAGTCATACAGGCCTCCTACACATGTCCATTTACATTAACTCTGAATGTAAACTTCAGGAACATTTTCCTCTCACAGGACTGTATTTTCTCCTGCAGGCTGTTGCAGCTATTCATATAATCTGAGAAAGGATGATGTTGGAGTTGTGAAATCCTTGACGCCTAAAAACAATGAAGCCTTCCTCTCCAGGGGGGATAATTATGTCCCACTGTTACAGAAGTAGAATGAAAACAGATACTTTTTGCCAGGATCACAACAATATAATACACCTGGGCATGAGGTTTCCAGCCTGTAGGAAGTTAACACTGAGAGAGGCACAGCCATCATATTTTTTTTTGCCATAAATACAACTGAAAATGCAAAGCTTGATTAAAATTGAAATAGCTATTAATTTTTACATGTTTTTAATGAAAGAGCTGTTACAGAGTTTCTGTTCTCCTGTGAAAGACAGCAACCAGATCAAAGTTATCTTGCTGTAGAGGGGTTAAAGTCTTCCATATGCAACAGCAAGCAAAAAATGGAGATAAAAGCAGTACTTGCAGAAAGGAGAAACATAATTGCTTTTTAATAAACAGAACATCTCTTTTGCCAAAACCCTCAAGTTTCATGGCCACTACAGCCAGACAATGACCTTGCTCCTTTTAACTACTGGATTATATCATTTGGGTAGCCCATGCAGCGGTGCTGCTTATCCCTGTCTGTCAGTAAACACCTGCCTTCCTCGTCTGCAGGGTATCTCTTTCTGTTAAAGAAGTTAAAATTATTTTTGTAACAAACCATCACATAGCTCCAATTCAGAAATACCTATTCTAAAAACAAACAAAAAAATAAAAACACTTATTGAAGCTGACAGAGGTATCTAGAATGTTAATTTCAGTAAATAAGGTATGACAATTTCAGTAAATATTAACATTTATACAGTGGAAAACTACAAGAATTAAAAAAAAATAGGTTCCAATAGCATTAATTGTCAAGAAATGCAAAGATGTACAAGCATCAGTTTATCACAGAAACAGGCTAGTAAATTCTGATTCATTAGAATTGAAAGAGACTTAAAACAGGTAAAACACATTAAAGGAACTGCAGTGATTTAAAATAACGGGCAGGCTTGCCAAAGGGGAAAAAAATAATTCAAAACAAAACAACACAACTCACCCTACAGTGTTTCGAACAGATTGATTTCCCTGGGAAAATGCTGATTATCGGATTCAGGTCAGACCATCCTTCCTCAAGATTAGTACAGTACAGAACAATATAATACATATATTGACAGATACGTGCCTTTTCCCAGTCTTACTGGAAGGAATGCTTTTATCTCCTACCTTCATAAACACTGATGAGCCGGATTTAACCCCAAAATTTAGGCTTGAGTCCACTACACATACAGAAATGTTCACATCCATGACCTACACTCCCCGTACCTGCAAAAGGAGGAAAACAGGAGAAGCAGCAGCACCCTCCCTGCCCCTGCACCTAGCACCCTTCTAATAAAATAACACGAGAGAATAAAAACAAAATAAGCTTCTCCAGTCCCACAGCCGGGCGGAACGGGCGGCGGCCAGGTCTACCTCAGCGCTCCCCGGATTCCTGGCAGCACTGGGAGGGCGGGAACTGCCTCCCCCCGTTCTTCAGCCACCACCCACGGCTGAGGGAGAATAAAGAGAAACTCCTGAAAAGTGTTAAGCTGCAGTGAGGGCCAGCTGGGCTGTTCTAGCCCGCCAACCCTTCCCCTAGCCCGCTGCA
>NW_010140238.1:2099-13178 GCF_000699245.1 Pterocles gutturalis | reverse complement strand
GTGGTGGTCCTGACACCAAGACAGTGTCCAATTCTGAAGTCCACATTCAAAAGGATTGTGGAAATACTTCAGGGAGTTTTGACGTAAACAGATTAAAGCTACTAGAACATCCTTTCCTTTAAAAAGGAACTAATAAGTATAAATTAATTAGTCTGATAAAGAGAAGCGTGAGTGGTGACCAGGATAACAGTGGAGATGTGTTTGTTGGCCATGTATGCAAAAAGTTTACTAGGAAAGCTGATGCCTTTACCATACATCACGTCTTTAGAGTGTAACTAGATTTCAGCCTGAAGTTACCCAAATTCTCATAGCTCCTAGATTCTGGAGTTCCTGTCAGTCCTATCAAACTGATGCACAGTCCTGTCAATCTGAGTCACAGCTGAACCAGAAATTCAAAGAGATTCCTAGACTTGATTTCACTAGACATTTCCTAGATAAAACAATTTTATTTGTTCAGAGGAAGTAATCTAAGAATTCTGGAATTACATGGTTTATTCTGAAACAGTTTCGCTAGATTTTTTTCAATTTTATGCAGAATTAATATTCTGATTTTAGTCAACTCTGATATGAGTAGGAAAAATTAATAATTCTTTTGATACTGCTGTTTGATTCTAGTTTTAGACTTCAATGGACAGTTTTGGGGGTTTTCTTAGTGCTTCTTGGAGCTAAGACTCCTAGAGCGTTTTGGCAATATTACTTAGAGAAAAAGAATATGATCTTTAATTCTTGTTTTTGGAAACCTTCAATGTGTAATGTATTGTAAGCATGCATGCATACACATACAGACACAGAGTTATTTCTTTGCTTAATCTTGAATACAAAACAGATGGTTGAGACAGTTATGACCATTGTGCTTGGCCCAAGAGTAGGGTAAGCCTATTGGTGAAGTTATTTAACAGCTGTTGTCTTTCAGGATGTTCCAGCTTGAGTCAGAAAAAGATACTGAAAGTTACGTAGTTAAGAGATTGCGGTACTTGTAGACAAATAATTAGGCTAAGCTACTTCAGATAAAAGGTTAAAAGCTGTTGTTTTCATATAAGTTAGTGTTAGCCAGTGTTTGGAAAGTTATGTCTTTCCTTTAGTATAGAATGTAGTTCGTTTTCAGAAAGCTATAGAAAAAGGCACTGGGAGTAAGAAATTTGGTCCACGTTGTCTAGTTTTAGAAGAAATTTCTGCCAGGTGGGGTCCAGGTTGGTACTTAAGGAATTTCACTGAAACATTCTTCACAAATTGTGCAGATGAAAAGATCAGCATTTTAAAGAATGAGCTACTTTTCTGTTTTCAAAATTTGAAATTTAGGAATGAAGTACTTTTTGGTTTTGTATGCAATATTGTCAGTGCCATTTCAGGAGGAGAAGAAGCAGTTGTATGTTACTTGTTTGGTTTCTATTTGTGCATTTTGGCCCTTCAAAATGGTGGTAAGTAGGCAAGGCAGGAGATTATACCTGGTCTGAAATTACTTCTCTGTGTTGAGGGAAGGAGGACGGCTTCCAAACACTAGGAAGTGGTGGGAAGAGGTGTAGAGCAAGAGCAAGAGGAAAGCCTGCAGTATAGCAGTGGGACTGAGAGAGCAGTGAGACAAGCATGGAGAAGACAGAGCTATGCCTCTGTAGTGACAGAAACTTTCCAAGGATAGGAGGCAACTGCATAATTGGCAACAAACCAGCAGCAAAGTTGTATGAAACCTGAGTGCAAATTTACTGCATGCAAAGACCTATGCTTAAAGATGTCTGAGGCAAGTATAAACTGATTTGTAGTCACTTATTTTCACTCTGCCCTACCTCACATCAATTTCACATTTTCTGGTTTTAAAAACTCACTTATTTCTAGTTCTGTTCTAAATCTCGGTTGTGAGTATAGCCTGGCTTTCTTATCGCTCACTTCTTGTGGCTTCCTCTGTAGCATGCAGGCTTTTTGGATTACCTTTCTCATCAACCTAACTTGGTAAAGTGACCCTAGGAATAAAAAATGTGGGAGGTGTAGAGTATAAGGAGCCAAGTACAAAGTTCTTTATTGACCCGGTACTGATCATAGAGAGAGCTTGAAAAAACATTTTAGAATTAGACTCTCTAGGAATTAGGACCTTCTGTGTTCCATACCAAAACCTCTTTCCTTTAAAAAAAAAACCAAAAAGCACGAGGTGGGTGCCTGAATAGTTGTCACTGGCTAGTTTGTTCTTCATTCCACAATTGTTTAAGATAATTGAGAGAAAGAGTAAGTGTGTTCCTCTTACAGGAAAACTTCTGATGTGCTAGCCTCTTACCTGTAAGTGCCATTTGGAAACCTTTCTTGCTGTGTTGCTGTCACTTGTTCTGGCGCTCTAAATGTTTTAAACATACAACTTTTATTGACATGTGTGTTGTTCCTGCTGTACAAGTTCTATAAGAATGTGTTGCAGTATACTAGATCACTGTTGTAATGCAGCTTGCTTACCATACTATCCCAAATTTATTTAAAAGCAAGGGATTTACTTGGGTTAAAAATGTCTCTTTATCCTTCCCCTATAATTTTCTACTCAGGATAGAGAAGTAGAACTGTAGCCACATGTAAAAGCTGTTAGTCTGGCTTAGTATAGCTTCTGCCATGCTGTTGAAAATGAAGACCTACTGTAGTTGACTCTTTGAATACCTTTACAATAGCAGTCTTCTTTGTTTAATGCTTTTCACAGGCTCTGTATTTGTGCATACGTACAAATGAAAATGAAGTTCAAAACAAGTCATCCCCCCACGGTTCCATGTCTTTGCTTAAAAAAGCTTGTTGTGTTGTGAGCAGTGGTATTACAGATGAGAACTAAGGTACATAAAACAGCTGCAGGGAGTTGCTTGCATGGCACATTTGTGCATTGTAATAATTTCTGTTATTCAGTGACTTTGATGAATACTAAATCAATCGTAACTTTTTTTTTTTTCCAAAGTGGGAGATACAAATTCTAACGTCAGAGGAACTTGAAGTAGTTATCAGTTCTTTTCCACTGGTAACCATTAGACTGGCACAAAGAGGCAGAAGATGAAATTCAAGAAATTCTATTTAAACATACAAAAGAGCTTTTTTTGCATTGAAGGAGGTGAAGCAGTGGTTGCCAAGAGAGGCTATGGAGTCTCCATCTTCAGATTTTCAAAAACTGACTGGACAGTGCCCTCAGCAACCTACTGTGTTTGGCCCTGCTTTGAGCAGGGAAGCTGGACTGGCTGATCTCCAGAGGTCCCTTGCAACCTGTGATTCTGTGAAGACAGATATTTGGTTTGATACTGGTTTGATTTGGTTTCTTCTTGCTAGTGTTATCACCTAATTGGTTTTTTTGTAAAATTTGTAAAATTAAATGAATTTTTGTGTGTAATAATTTATTATTATGTATTCTTACATACATATCCTGTCTTTGTCACTTACCACATTGCCTGTCCATCTAAGAAATCCAGGATGCCAAGATTTATTACTTCTATAAATGGAATTTTATAATACATGTAATACTTATTTGGCAGTGCCTCTGTTTCAAATTCTCTTTGTGTGGTTCTCATGCTTAAATATTACAGTGTTAAATTAAAAATACAAATGGGGGTTCCTTGTTTTATTTTTCATGTCCTTCACATATTTCTGATGGGGCCTTAAAATAAGTTGCCTGTTAGGTTCTTTTGTGGTCTCTGCTAATGAAGAGATGAACTTTCTTAGGTTCTAATTGATTTTTAAGCCATGTTCCTAGTGTCAGTGAGTCAGTACGTTCCCTTTGTTTATATCAGAGATTTACTGCCCATTAACTTTGATTCTGTTTCTCCTGAGTGGCTTTACATTCCCAGAAGATTAAATTCTTGTAAATATTTTTCCTTCACAGTGAGGAGCTGCGGAAAGAAGTGCGACAGCTGAAACGTGAACTGCTGGAAGCAAAGCAGAAAAAAGAAGAGCGAGCTTTAAAACCCAAAGAAAAGGAAGGTAAGAGTATATTATAGCAGGTGTTGTGTAGATCTCCAGTTAACGTTATAGTTTTAAAGTTTTTTTTTAGTAGTTTTGTCTTCATGTGGATAAACATGGACACGATTATTGAAATGTAGATTTTTTTTTTTACAAGAAAATTAGTTTTCCTTAACAATGGTAGTAATGTAAGGATGTCAGTATGTAAATAATTTGTACAGGTAGCGTTCTTTCTTTCAAATAAGGTAGTATTTGTCCTTCCAAATATTCTTTAGTTATCTAAAGTATGTACAGTTATCTCTGTAGTTGGGCAAGCTCCTGGATTTGAAATAATGACATACGATTGAATTCTTTGGTGGGGACATACCTGTTCAGACGTCTGACTTGGAAAGTCTTTGTGACATTCTGACTTAGAAAGGTACTTAAGTGGAGATGGTTAACTTTGAACTCAAAGCTACTGACTTCAAAATTTTATGCATTGCATGACACAAGTGGAACTCAAATTCCGAAAGCCAGTTCCATGTTTATTTTCCATAAACCTTAGCCAAATAGGATCTTCAGATGGCCACTTCTTTGTCAGACAAATTTTATGTTCTATTTCTTTCTGAACAGGTGCAAATTGCTAGGTTTATACTAGTATGTAAGGTGCGTGGTTTAGTGCAGCTGGATATAACATCCTTTGTTAGCTGAAAAAAAAACCAAAAAAGACTGTTTTTAAACCACTCTGGAGTTGCTAGACACATTTCTGGAGTGGATTCTTGGTCCAATTCTCAATACCATAAGAAATCTGGAAGAAAATATGAAAATACTCAGAAAAATTCTCAAATGACACACAATTTAGAAAAGTGGTAGAAAGTATAACATCATTTTTAGGAAAACTCAGGGACCCTGTGAAATAACAGGTGCTTGATCAGCAACCGGTTTGGCAAAATAAAAAATAGAGTATCTTGAACTTGTTTGTGAAATCAAGCACTGAATTTTACAAGGTAGTGGCTCTGAAACAGTTCTAGGAATCATGCCCAGTTGCTGAAGGAATATAACCTCTCATTGTCAAGATAATGAATGCTGTCACTGGCCATGTTAAAAAAGAACTGCAAGTAGAAGTGTGGAGAAGTTAAAGTGTAGTCCTTATGTACATATATCATAATTTATATTGAACAATGCCATGTATGGGGGTTGTAATACTATCGCTTAAATGTTATCCCTGTTCTGGTGCCAGTTGTGTCAGGAGACTTATTGCAGAGTAATTTGAGTAAATCCACCTTCACAGTGACAGAATAAAGTAATACTTGGGCAATACTCATAGTTGCTACTATGATACAGTTTTGAAGGATACCTTTTATTCAAGGGGAAAAAGAAGGAAAGGGAGCTTATATACCAAGCTTGTTGTTCTTACTTTCTTTGAATTAAATAGAAGGTAGGAGATAAACCTGTTGAAAATCTGTAGTTAACAGGTAATGGTGAAAATTATCTTGAATAATATTGGTTTTCCTTTTTGCAATTACTGTCAGACAACAGAAAAATGTCTCTTACAGTACCTGTTGAAAAAGATATATGGCAGGAAAGAAATTATTCAACAAGTTCTTGGAGTACCTAACTAAAATTCTAAAAATAAAGGTGTTCTAAAATTTAAGACAAAATTTAAAAGACATTAAATTATATGCAAATTGTGAAGGGCAAAATTATTAATGAAAGTACAGTAACAGGAGACAAATGAGCAAGAAGAGAGTTCATTGTCTTTGGCTAAACAAAGAGGAAATAACCTTGAATGCTTGTTTTCACTCTGTCTTTAACATAGTGGTCAACTTTGATCATATGGTTACATATGATTGGTGACCCAGAAGGGAGCAATTCAGGTACAGAACAAGCAAACTAGAGAATACTTAGACAAAGTAGTGCTTTAAAATTATTTTAACTTAATGGCATTCACTGAAGTATATTAGGGAGTTGGCTAAAGCAGCCCCAGAGACATTAACATTAACAAAATGTAAACAAACTGCTTTAAGAGAATTGTTTGTAATCAAACTGGAAACTAGGATTCCTGCAAATCTATTTATTAGTGATCTGGAGAAAACAACAGATTATCTTTATTAAATTTGCAGACTGAAAAAAATATTTGGGACAGGGAAGAGGAAGATGAAAGAAAGAAAAAAAGAAAAACAAACTTGTGTGCTAAGGTTGCATTTTCACATGCAGTTGTTAAAGTGAAGAGCTGAGTGGCTCACTCTCTTCCCTCCCACTAGTCCATGTTGGAGCTTTTGCTGATCTGATTCAGTTTAAATTGGAAGAAAATTGTTCTGTTTTTTCTTTGGTAGGATAATTTTGTGCTGGGTTGGTAGATTGAGTCAGTTCGTAGAAGTTAAAAGGAAGGTCAAGGTAAACAAAATATGTTTATCTTGGGAGATCTGTGGGAAAAAAAAGATTATTATGGTAAGTGGTTTGTATCTCACTAATTCAAGTTGCACAAACACAAGATACTAGGTAGCACTTAGCTTAAAATCTAGAAAACATAATAGAAAGCTCTGAACAAGGTGATAGTGCCATGCTATTGAAAAAGAGTAAAGTATACTGTAAAGCATATAAAATGGACTGTTGTATACAAGACAGACTGATTTTCTGTTCAGCCTGAGAAAGTCTTTAGCCTAAGTCTTTTGCCCAGTTGTGGTGATTACACTTGAAAAAAAGATAGAAGGCATTTTAAGGGAGCACAGAGGAGAGTAACAAAGGTGACTGATGATTTGAAAAGCAAAATATTTTAAGAGTGTAGGAATTGGTGCTGTTCAGTTTAGAGAAAAGATGACTTTGTAAAAAGAGACATATTAATGATCATCAAGAATGTTAAAGGCCACCATGGAGAGGAAATTATTCTATGTAATCCCTGTGGAGAGGACAGGAGATAATAGACATCAATTGCAGCTGAAGAGATTTAGGTTGGACGTTAGGAAAAACTTCCTGAAGATAAGTATTGGAATAGATGACCTGCAAAGTGGATCTTTTCAGTAGCAGATTAGGCAAATACTTCTTGGGACTGATGTAGAAAAGGTTGATCCTGTCTTTTGGGAGGGATGGGTTTAGGTGTTCTGTTTTTCAAGATTCTGTGAAGCACAACTTAATCAAAAGAAAGGTAAGATGCAACCTGGAAGAAGGTTTTGATGGGGAAGAGAAACTAAGTATCTTGTTAATGGTGATAGTAGTTCCTTGGAAGCATTACCAGAGCATTGTGTTTAGCATCACTGTGAGTCTTTAAATCTAGGAGTTAAAATAAAGACTTGGTTGTAGGTCTGCCAAAATAATTCAGTAAGGCAGTACTGTCTTTACATTTTGCTTTCTCTTCAAATAACTTATTCTTGTTATCTAGTGAGTTATATTGTCTATACTCTGAAAAGAGAAAGTCAATGTCCTAAAGATGTTTACCATTTTGAGGAAGTCTTGCACAAGGAAATGTAATTCACTGTATGATCAAAGGAAGCAAAAAATTTTCTGGTGGTAGAGAATCTACCATTACAAATTCTGCAGCCAAAGATTAAATGTAAAAAACTCATTAGACATAATTAATGTAGTCTTGAAGGAGAAGAAACTGCTCATACATTTAGTTACAATGAATAGGTAGTGCTTAAAGGTGGTGACTGATAGGCAGATAGGAGGTTTACTGTATATGTGGCTTATAGTTTGGATTATAAAGGATTCTGGATTAAATATAAGAACAGCTTTAATTAAGAGATGACTTCATGATGCCAGACATTTAAAAGAGATCAAAACACCATTGTGAAATATCAAAATTTACTGAGCATTACCACATGGTCTTTTCATTAGTCGTTTAATTGAAAAATAGTCCTCTGTCTAGCTGTGGAGGCGTATTAACACTGGTAGCATAAAATAGCTATAAAGTAGCCATAAATACTGTGTATTTTGACACCAGAATTTAGTGAAGCCACTATAATAAATTTTAAAATGTTAGTTATTGAGGGAAAGCATGTAAACAAAATCTGTAGTTGTGATCATATTCTCTTCTGTGGATAGATAGTTTTGCTGAAAGGGATGGATAGGACAACCGCAAACAGTCTTTGGGAAAAGGTTTTGTTTATAAATAAATAAAATTTGTAATCTCCTGTTCCTGCTCCTCAGGAATTTCTGTGGTGTTTAATAAAATCTAGATATTAATAGCTAGGTGAGTAACCAAAACTTTATTTTTTAATCTGTCCTTAAAAATTCAGGAGTCAGATTGTCTTTGCTGATTTATCAGGACAACAACTGACTTGTCAGTATTGCCAAAATTCAGACTAAGAGGGAAGAATGGAGCTTTGGAATAAAGCAGAGATTTTAAAGTGTAGGGTCAGTGTCTTTTGCAGCATTTTACAGGTCACTTTGTGTATGTCATTTGAAGTTTCACTTACTGTTTTTAGTAAGTAGATTATTTAGTAAGAAAGTAGATTCATTTAGTAAGTAAACTTACTGTCTAAATTTGGTTAGTAAGGAAGCTTTCTGTTTTTTCGGAATCAAGAATAACGATAGCTTATTCTGTGCCTCGGGATGCTGGGTCCACATTTGTGACATCTAGTAAAAACTATGATTCTAGAAACATATTTTAGATTTTTCAGGGAAAATGAAAGTGTTTGGGTTTTCTTATTTAAAAGTAAATAAAATGTACCAAAGTATCAGCTACACCAGAATCCACTTAAATGTCTCAAATGTTAACGCTTGATTGAATAACATGCTTAAATAGGTGATTAAACTATCTAAAGTTTTCCTGTTGGCTGCCTTTGTCTGTACTTCAGCTGATGTCAAAAAGTACCAAAATGCTGGCAGCATCAACTGGCACTTGCTAAGTGTATCTTCCTGTAATGCTGTCTTTCTGATTAGTTACTATGATTTATGTAAAGTTTGTTAGTATGACATTTGGAATGGTCAGTTTTCACTTCTGAATTCTACCCACTGCATTTTAGAAAGAATTCTCCAAATGTCCTTTACAAGCCAACTGTACAAAATTTCTCATCTGTATGGAAGCAGGAAGTACAGTTACATGATAGGTGTGTTTCTGGTAAAGGGCTGAAGGAGCTTGCAGACTTGAAGAAGACCTGGGGAAAATGGAAATTTTAATAGGAGTTTTAAGTGAAAGGTTACATCTACATTAGTGTTTTACTGCTGACCAGATGTGCGCTTTTGGAAGAAGCCATGCTGGAAGATGCGTTCCAGGAGCACACTTGTTGAGCTCCAACTGGTAGTCTAAAATGGAACAGCCCCCAAAATGTATGGTGAGCATATCAGGGCCTCAGCGTAAGTTTTTTCTCCTGTTTTGTGGTATTGTTTCGTAATGTTGAAGTAGCCAAAGTTTTCCTGTCTTTTGTGAATTTCAGCCTTACAAGCAGAGGTAACACAAAGACACAAAAGTGATCCGGAGCTATCTGCCTACATTTTTAAAATGTTTGAGCCTGTTTACACTTATGACAAAGCTTTTATTTTAATAGCAGTTTGTATGGAGCTAAAAGCTGTTTTCTGAAGTTTCCCTTTTTCACTCCAGCCAGATTCTCATATTTTTTATCAAAAGTCTGTTGGAACATTTCAGTTCTGAAGCATCAGCTTGAAGAAGATACAGATTAAAATTTAGAATGTGTATTAGAAAGATTAAGTAGCAGCATGTGACTGCTAACCTAACTGTCTTGTAGTGATGTTGGAATAGTTATTTAATAAGCATAATTTCATTGAGCAAAGGCCTCTAAACTTTCTTAGTAATATTAATTGTGAAAACACTTAGAGTTGTAAAATGTTTGTGAGTTTTTATAAAATTAGCATGGTGTTGCATCTTAAGCTTCACTTTGGTCTGTGTAATGTCACCTCACTGTATTGTACCTTACGGTTGCTGTGTTACCAAAATTGAAACAGGACTGAGTATTTTCACTGGATCTTTTGACTATTGGAAAACATAGGGAAGAAAAGGTGTGGAAAATGTCATTGAAAGTAAATTGAGAGTCATGTTGGGTTGCTAAAAGCTTATTTCCTTAGTATTAAGGAAAAATAATTTCACACACAGACTCATAAAATAAGGAAATTGGGAAAGCCACAATAGTGAAAGATATTTCAGGTTTGTACTAGAAAACAAACTGAACAGGAATTTACATGGTGATGTGGCTGTGATTGTGTGGTTGTTGCTACAACGGTGTAAACTGTAAAAGCAGAGTTGTATTATCACACTGGTTCCAATTATTGTACCACCAGAAAAGGTACTGGACAATTGGATACAAATGTACAAAACAAAAAAACCAAACTAACAGAAGACTAGGTGAATTAACTTATTAGAAGATACTTGAAGATATGTCTAATTTAGGCAGGTATTGTTATGGAAGGGTGGAATCTTAAGTATTTAAAGATGGTGAGTGAAAGGAATGAAGGATACCTTTACTGTGAAGCAGCCATTTACAGCTGAAGAATAACAGAAGACACTTTAGAAGCACTTCAGGTTGAGTATAATGAAACCTAACAGCAGTAAACTTATTGTACCCGAGCAAGTAATTTTGCCCCAAAATTAAAAGAATTCATAATTTCTCATATTGGCCTGAATTTTCATCAGTGTAATAGAGCTGTCAACATGCAAGACAGTCTGCTAAATGTATAATAGTTTACTTGTTCCACATTAGTTTGCATATAAGATGGCATGTATTTAAAACAGACTACTACCAGGAAATGAATGTGTTACATAGCAGGAGATTTTTCCATTGTTCTCTTCCTGTCCTCTTGGGGAACGTGGGATGGAGAGTGATTTGTGTCATGCTGTATCAGGTATGTCTGTGCAGATGGTGCAGACGCTTGCACAGTGTCTGCCTATGCTCTGAGCTGGCTACGTTAGGAAAAATTATAGTTCAGAGGGTGTGTAACTGCTTGATTAATAAACAGTGCATCTCAGCCAAAAGTCGCAACCAGAGTGGGAGGAATTCACTGAAGAGCACAGTACTATGAGAATAAGGCTTAGGTCATACCGTATTTTTGCAGGATCAGGGATAGTTCTGAGAGGACACTAATGAGTGGGTGGCAGCACGACACATCTATTTTACATCCACTGGTAGATCTTTGTTAGTATTGGTATCACATTTACTGTCAGTACTTCAAATTGTTCATGTTACGTATTATGCCTACCTAATTTTTTTCTGTATTCAGAGATGAGGGTAATTAAGGAAGATTGGC
>NW_010140238.1:0-2089 GCF_000699245.1 Pterocles gutturalis | reverse complement strand
GGTGGGGGGGGTGAAAATTTAAGTATTTACATTGTTTCAAGAGGACAGAGAAAAAAACTAATTCCCTCTGTACATGTTTGATTATAACCAGCCTTCCACTTTGTGAATGAGATTGTTGACTATGCCAGACTGCTGTCAAGACCTTACTTTAAATAAGATGTTTTTCTTTTATGTGACATTTGCTGTAGTGATGCCAGAAATTACATCAAACATTATAATTCGAGTGCTGAATTACTTCAGCATTTTGAAGTATTTAATCAAATATTTGAACAAGATACACTTTTCAAAGTTCTATAGTGTAAACCTGTGAATATACTTCAATGAAATTTGCTTGAGACAAATACCATCTGTCCAGTTTTTTAACTATATGTTGGTTTTAAATAGTAGAAGTATTTAAGAAGCAGTATTTTAGTTTTTCTTGTTAAAACATTTTTGTAAACTGTCTGATAATCTGTGGTTGATAAAATGTAATTGTAACACATGAGAAAACAGAAAAGCTACAAAATACTGTCTGAGCAGAGAAACCTAACAAGTAGTGTAAAAAACAACATCCAAGTGTAAGAATTCTACTGAGGCATGAAGTATTTTCTGCCTTATTTTTAATTGTGGTATGGGAATCAAATTATTGAAGTGTTTTGAAAACCCTCAAAATCTGTCAGGGATGCCAATTTAAGATTATGTTTTAATTTTGTTGTATTACAAAGTTTGGGTAATGTCAGTGGCATTTAAATGTTTAAGTTCTGTCTTAAATGGAAAGATGACTACTTGAAGTCTGAGACTTTAACAGAATTGTGCACCCTTAAGAACACTGTGAAAACAAATCCATTTGGGGGTTATGCAGCATAGATACATTTAGTGTGAAAATTTTGTAGTATACACAGTATGGCTGCATTGTATCAAAGTGTGCATCTTGGAAGTGTCACTTTTGCAAACTTTTATGTTTTTCTTACACTATTTACATTTTTTTCTCAATCTCATGAAATAATAGCCAGCATCCTTATTCAGTCTCTCCTTTTTCATCTCAATTCAGTGTCTTCTGTGCTAAAGTAAATGCTTTTTTGGTCTTATTTCTCTGTCTGCAAAAGAGGACAAAAACCTCACTATAATCTAGTTTTGATTTTAGTAGTAATTTTGAGCATGTGCTCAAAATCAACTGAGATTATAAAATTAACCATGTTTTAGATTGGGACCATGTGCCTGAAAGCTACCAAAGTTCAGAAAAAATTCACTAGAAACTTCCACTGTTGCGTATTACAGTTTATACTGTTTTACAGATCAATGAGCTCTTCTCTTTCAAAGAAATATTTTAAAGCTCTAGGAATTACTTCTAAGATTTTATTATTTGAGTTGGCTAAATGAACTAGTAAGTTTATTCTAAAACTGTTGCTTTTCTTACTGTAGCAAACTGAAAATCCAATAATCAGTCCAACCCTCGGAGCTCATTCTATAAGCAAATCTATTCATTAGTTCACAGTTTGTAAATATTTCCTGACTCTTATCTAACTTATATTAAAAAAGTGTCTCTTCAGGTACTTGGGTGGCCAAACCTATAGTAACAGTAACTGAATAGTACTTAAAGGTGCAAATAAAACCATAAGTAAAATCTGTCCTACACAAAGATATACTGTATGTTATAAATTCTTTCAAGCATAACATTTGATACTGTATTTTCTGGTATATTCATTTTTTTTACTACTTTACAGTAATTTTTTTTTTTTCTTAGATATAGTATTTAATGCTAGAAGAAAATATTTTCCTGGATTCTGGAGAAGGTGTGTTACCTGTCTTACATCTTAATTATAGAAAGTAGCTTTATGTTCTCCGTCTGTCAATTCTGATAGGAATTCCATTTTAATTAATGAAATATTAAGGCATATCAGAATCTCTTATGTAATTCATAAAGGTTTTATATTTGGTTTGCAGCAAAAATAGTTTTTCGTTTCAAGATTTGAAGCTCATTAAGATATTTAAAGTCAGAACTTCATATCTCTATAATTCCAGAAGATTGCAACATAAACTGCATATTGATAAATAGCTGAAAGTGGAATGTACTGCACAAATACAGCATCCTCGTGGCTAAACTGAGGAA
>NW_010140237.1:0-9623 GCF_000699245.1 Pterocles gutturalis | reverse complement strand
GGCAGGATATAACCTGTTCCTAAAAACTCCTCTATAGTGTACTCCCAGGATACAGGCAACAAATGTAAGAGCTACGTGTCTCACAAGCCTGTAATGCAGGAGAGGAAACCCACCTTTTCTGCTTCAAAAATACTGGAAGTAAAATAACCGCAAAACATGCCATTCATCATCACAAATGGAGAAATTTAACTACACTTTACTAGCAGGTCAGAAAATTTCCATGGAGAGATAGGCTGCTCCTGAAAGGGATGCAATGTTTAAAAACTGTAACATGATTCAGGATTGTTAATCCAAAGGCGTCCCCCACTTTAAATCAAGTACAACAAGGGTGGTTCACAAACCAAGGAACTATAAAGGGGCATCACCCCACTGGAGGCAGCAAAATTAAGAATTCACCCAGAGACACTGGTGAACAGCACAGACAGATTAATTGTGATGGATCCCAACCGTTTTGGGGTTGATAAGGTGTTAGGGTGGATCATAGAGTCATAGAATCATAGAACCATTAAGGTTGGAAAAGACCTCAAGGATCATCAAGTCCAACCCAACACGACCCAACCCCCTACCCCATGTCCCCAAGCACCACATCTACACGTTTCTTGACCCCCTCCAGGGATGGTGACTCCACCACTTCCCTGTGCAGCCTGTTCCAATGCCTGATCACCCTTTCCGTGAAGAAATTTTTTCTGATATCCAGCCTAAACCTCCCCTGGTCCAACTTGAGGCCATTTCCACTTGTCCTATCACTTGTTACTTTAGAGCAGAGCCCAGCACCCACCTCACTGCACCCTCCTTTCAGGCAGTTGTAGAGAGCGATAAGGTCTCCTCTCAGCCTCCTCTTCTCCAGACTGAACCCCCCCAGCTCCCTCAGCCGCTCCTCATCAGCCCTGTGCTCCAGACCCTTCACCAGCTTCGTTGCCCTTCTCTGGACCTGCTGCAGCACCTCAATGTCCTTCTTGTGGTGAGGGGCCCAGAACTGAACACAGTTGCCCAGATAAAGGCATTCTGCATGTATTTGAGCAACGCCAAACTTTGAATGCAGTGAGAGGAGGAGAAGGAAGTTTGGTTCTGCTTCTGACTCCACATGCACGCTCTGTAGCTTGCAAATCCTCCATATAATGCCTCCAGTTAGGACTTTGGATGCCATGACTCCATAATTTTTAGCATTTGTATCAAGCCCTGCAGTTTATTATTCAAACAAATCACATAAATAAAATATACAGTGGAATCATTTGCTTTCTTATTATAGCTACAAACAGGCTAATAGGCAAATAAATGAACTCAATCAAAGAGAATGTTCTCTTAGTTGTTTCGTGGGAGGTAAAAATCATCTGCAAACAAAATCAGCTATGTTTTGTGAGTTTGAGATACACAAGTATTTTGAAAGGATAAACAAGGTAATGAAACCTGGTTGGTAAGAAACTCATTTTTATTCAGAAGAGTAAGAATAAGAATAGTGTATACGGGACCTCAGTAAAACAGAGAGCAGCTCAGGGAGAGGTGTGTTGAGAATTTCAATGGGTGGAGTGATATAGGATCACAGTCAATAGGGGAATGTTTTCTCCTTTATGCCTCAGGTCACCATCTCGAAAGCTTGAAATGGTGTACGAACGGCATGGATCTTCCAGTCAAAGAGGTTTCAGAAAGTATGGCCACACATTGCTATTTTTTCTGGCAAGCCATCAGGGGTGTCGTAACACACAGTTCAGTGTGTGTGTGTGCACAGTTGTGTGTCACACAATAACTCAATACAGTCAATAAGGTTTTATACACAATGAAAAATCCAAAAAACCAGAAAAGCAGAAATAAAACTGGTGGTTAGAAAAACACCCCAGACCCGTACAGATTGCTCAGGCAGTACCTGTGAAGAGCTACTTCATAAAAGCACTTAATCACCACACTTCCTAATCATTCCCACACTGTGCTGGATATTCCCCACCATCAGTCTGAGCCCAGGTTTTCCAAGGTCTGGACAGAATTAGGTTCCTGCAAAGGAATTCTAAAAGAGGCAATAAATCTCTTTAATCATGTACCTCAAAAAAATTCACTGGTAGAGCAGAGCCCTACAAGGCTGGGATCTCCTCTCCTCTTTCTGTTGCTCACTGCAGTCATGACCTTTGGTCTTTCATGATGGGGCTGTAACAGTGCTAAGAGCTTCTTGTAACCTTGAAGGGATAGCGAAAGGAAGGAGGTGTGTGCAGTAGACCAAACAAGACCTTATTTGTTTCATGAACTTGCTGTGTGAATCCAATAACAAGTCATTTTGTTGCTCTGGAGGTAAAGGACATACCTGGAGGTATCTTCATAGGAGGAGGGACTCAAGACTCTTTTCCAGCCCAAACAGCTGCTTTCCTTGCTTCTCAGGCTGGGAAGTAAGCTTGGAGGAGATGGAAAGTACCGAAGTTTCAGTGTTTGCGTTAATAAATATTCTATTTTTGTCATCTTTCACATGGAAACAGCATAGGGCTTTATAAATATTAGTTCTTAGCTTAACAGGTAAGTGAATAGCTATGTAAGGGAACAGGTCAGGGAGCAAAAAAAAAAAAAAAAGACAAGAGGATCAGCATATCGTTCATTTCTGCCTTTCGCTTTTGGAGCAGTCCCTACAAGCAGATATTTAGTAAAAAAGAGTTCAAGGCAACTCGATTCACTTTGAGAGGAAATAAATTACACATGGAATTGCCAAATTAATCAAAGCTTCCTCCAAGTGGGAATTAAGTGAAACACACCAGTCAATCTGGACCTAAGAGAATTTGCAGATGAAGAAAGTATATCTATCTTGCTGAGCTCAGACACATGAGCTCTAAGCTGCTGTGTATGACTCTAACTCTGAGTCTTCCTCATAACATGTTTTCTTGAAGTTAAAGACATCAATAAGTGTCTTAGACACCGATTCAACAGGCTCAGCTTAGAGACATGGAGCCAAACTCTTGTTCTCAGGGTTGTGAGTCACAGCGGGGATGGAAGAACAAGGTAAAGTTGTCATCACCTCCAGAGGTCTGCATGGACCCTCATTCACAGATGGCTACACCCCTTGAAAATCAGCAGCTCAACCATGGAAGCCTGTGTTGAAAAAAACCCTAAATTTGGTGATAGTTTTCTTTAGAAAAGTTTCTATGTACTGAGAGTGGAATAGAAAAGCAAGAAGGGTTTTCCAATCTGCTGTCACAAACAGAGCAAAGCCCTTGCATGGATCCAAGGTCTCCACTGCCCAGGTGCAGATCTGAAGTGAATGGATTTCTATCCATAGAGTTGTTCCAGAATTTGGAGTGTAACAGAGAAGACTGTTGCCCAGAATCTCATTGAAGACTTTGACCTGCAGGGTTGCCTAGGTCATGCTTGGTAGCAGTCTGAATTATTTTTCACCGAGTAGAACAATAAAGCCACCAATGTGACTGCTTAGTGACTGCATTAAATATGACCTTGATTGATTAAACCCAGTAGATTTATTTGGCTCAGAGCTGGAACCACGGCTTTGCATAATGCAAGGGCAACAAGATTCAACTGCAACGAGAACAAGATTTAACGGCAAAGGCATTTAGTGGTGTCCTTTCACCCAATGCCCATATCATATGTGTGGTCACATCAAGGGGAATAAGCTCAATCAAAGTAAATGCTGTCAAAGATAACTAGCATTAGGGAAAATCATCTACAAATAAAACCATCACAGGCTTTCAAGCCTGATCTCTGCAACTGTGTGGTTGGAAAAAATAAAAGCCTCAAATCTTGTTAGCATTAAGCCGATTTTTATTCAAAGCATGATGGATGGCTCTTCCAGGGAGATGTATCACTAGTGGATGTTCCCACCTCCTTCTCCTTCAAGGAAAACCTATGCCAACGTAAAGGAAAATCAAATCAGTGGTGCTAAAAGGGTTTGTCTGGTTTTATCTTCTTTTTTATTCATTTTTAACTATATTCTTCTTTCTAATCTCAGTATTTTAATTCTTCATAGAGGAGCACAAGGTCATACCACTTGCCAGGCAGTATAAAATATCTGCTTCACTGAGAAATCAACCTTAGCCTGATGCTAAGCAATGTCACTTTGTAGCTGCAATTTATTCCAATGTGAGTCATGTTTGATTATTACCAACAGTTGTAAACTCTAAAGCCGGAGACATCTGTCAGTAATGTCATTTTTTACTCATTCTTGACACCATATAACTGTTCAGTCCTTGTTAAATACTTAACCTTAAAAACTCCTTACCGCACCGCTACATCTATACAGGGATGTTGAATATGCTCAAGAATGTGTAATGTTAAACTTTCTCAGACACGAAAATAATGTGACCGTCTACGAAATGCCTACTGAAATAGTTTCTGGCCATGAACAGGTGCTCAACTGTGCCAGACAGAGCTAGCTGGACCAAAATTTAACAGTACTGAAGATTATATTCCAGTGCCACCAGCCAAAGGTTTTAAGGTGCAATTTAATCCATCAGTTGGAGGTAGATAGTGGAGTCAATAGTCTAATAAGCTGTTGAAAGAAAAATATAATAACCTTTCTTTAATTTTGTTCAATTCCCTTTTGTACCTACCTTTATGAGAAAGAAAACAATATTAGTTACTTTCTCTATTTTGTGCTTTGTTTTTACTGCTTAACCATTATTATCTTTTTCTTTGTGAAGTCTTTTCCCAGAATTTTGCTTTTTTGGTTACTCTCTCCCTCCCACCAGTCTTTGAGTGTTTCTTGCATCCTTCTCTGATTCATTTATGTCCTGCAAATCCTTTTCAGGACAGAGTAACCAGTGCTGTCAACAGTATCCAGAAGAGACCAATCTGTAATTCCTTCTGGATGGATTAAAGCCCTGTCCGCAGCACAGAGCTAAGAATAAAGTCATGGTTGCTCATGAAACAGGGATGAACAGAGAGGAGATGCACATAGTAACCCAGGAGACCAACCGTATTAGGAAAGAAGACTGCTCTTGTTTTGCAGACTTTGTTTCTTGGAACTCAGTTGTTCTCCATCCCTTCCTCAGGGTACTGTATCAGGAGGTTTGTGTACCTCCACTTGACTTAAATCCTCTTCTGGCTGGAGGTGCCTGGTGTCACCCCAGGAGTAAGAGTGGTCGTGAGGGAAGAGGGCCATGAGTGCACAGAGTTCATTCCATCCTCAGCCAGGGACCTGCTGTGGAAAGCCACGGGGTGCCCAGCCTTCCCATACTCCAGTTTTTAAGCTGGTTCAGACATTATTCAGGGGATCACATCTGAGATACACAAACCTTTCTGCTGACCCTGAAAAGCAGGTTCTGCCTGGGCTGTGTTGAGTTTTACTCCAAACACCACACAGTAGCAGGAAGGACAATGAGGCAAGACATCTCCCTTGGCTATGTTTGTCCACATCCAAATATTTACCAGCCTTAGCTAGGTCCAAATAATGAGCAGCAACACAGAGAAATGAAGCTTGACAGAAAAGCAGTTTTAGCTGATTTTTGTCCTAACATTCAGGTTGACATTTGTGGTCAGACAGAGTTTTTGTGAAAAATGCTACCTTGTGGATACCACTGGACTTAAAATTTCCTTTTCCGTAGTGGGGGCTGATGACTTGGATTCAGCTGAGCCAAGCAAGAAGATAATGAGGAGGCAACAAAAAGAAGAGAAAAAAATAAAATAAAAAGGAGGTAACAAAATGGGACCATCCAGCTGGAAAGCATCTTGGCAGAAAAAGAGCTGTGGGTTCTGGTGGACACCAGGTTGAACATGAGAATTCTACCTGTGAGGAAAAGCTGAGAGCTGGGGCTCCTCAGAGAAGGCAGGTTCGGGGGGGATCTCCTCAAAGTATTTAAATACCTAAACAGAGGGTGCAAAGAGGATGGAGCCAGGCTGTTTCCAGTTGTGCCCAGTGACAAGACCGGTATATTTCTGCAAACTGGAGTTAAATATTGCATCCTTGATTTCAGCTGAAGAGGTACTAAGCGTACAGGTGCAAATGTGACCTCAGATTTGATTCCCATGACTCCAACATAATTTTTCCTCTTTCATTTTTCTCCTGGCATCCTGGCTGAAATCACCAGGGGAATAGCAGTCAATGGCAAAGCTCAGCTATGCTAAACAGCTTCAGCTCTATGAGCTAAAGCCTCAGTCATAAATGAGATTCAACAGGAGGCAGTCTTCAGAAATGCTTCGGGAAGACTCCAAACAGCCTTTTATAACTTAATTTTGTATTCACTGGGTTTTAGTCAGAAAAAGAAAAGGAAATTCTGAAAAGACAGCACAGTCTACAGCACTTAGAAAGTGGAAAAGAAGATGAAAATACAACACAGTCAGGACAACAGGAAATGTTTTTCTGGGTATCTACATACATTCAACTAGAAAATCAGGCCACATCCAAACTGGCAGAGCCCTGTGAGCATTGCATTCCTCAAAATTACAAGAGGGGAACTGTTGGGATTTTTTTATCACACAGAAAGCAGGCTAAGGCTTCAGGGATACATTCTGCAGGGCATTGATTACCAGCTCAAAGGATGCCAGGATGCTAAGAGCTTCCTTTGGATCAGCGGGACTAGTTCCAGTATTGCTGCTTGACCTTGCAAATAGACACAAACGGGCACGGTGCTGTTGGTCCTGGGTCTCTTCTTTGCAGGCTGTGTACTTGCTGATGTCAGGATGCCTTCCACAGATGAGGCAGAGAAGCCTGGAAACCTCCTTTCCTTTGTTTTGGAAATAATACTTTCATAAAGACTGACCTATAACCCACCCAACTTAATTCCTTTGCATATCTCTGAGTTTTAGCTGGATGGTTTTATACTGAAAGTGGGTGAAGGTCGTTGCATTCCCTTTTCTATTTATGGTCTGTCTTGTACGCTTAGCACTCGAGAAAGATAACTTTAGCCTTCAGTTTTAATATGTCATGTGCACTACAATATAAAAGTCATGAGCATGATTTACGATGCACTCGCAATGTTCATATTACAATAAAAATGCTGAAGTGCCTTTGTGAAACGTTGCATGTGAAAAGTTCACAGTTCTAAGAAACAAAATTAAGCACGATGACCTATAGGATACATCGGCAAGTTAAAACAAAGTAGTGCTCTGATTTGAATGGGGTTTTTGCATTGCAGATCCTCAAACTTGAATTAACATACTCTGCACAGGGAAGTCCAAGCTAAACTAGGCAGTGTGTTCCATCGTTTCCCTCCTCGTTAGAAAAACACAACAGAAAAAGAAAGCTATGACATGCAAGTGGTGCTTTCTTACAAAAGGAGAGAAACAACTCCCACACATTGAAATCCTTAGAATATAAGATGGATTTCAATGTAGCCTTCTCAATCTCTTGAAGTAAAGGACAGGCACTACTCCGAACTGTGAGTAACCACTACAACACACATTTATGTTGATGCTTCAGATCCACTGTTTTTCAGATGTGAATGAACTTCACTGTTTTTTCTATTTTTTTGTCTGTTTTTCAGTCAAGGTCAGACTGATCTTAAGCATCTGTAAGTGAAGAAGTTCAAGGACAGCACATTGATAAAAGTAGTAAACTTTCAGGGGAAAGTGTAAACTCCTTTCAGGATGGAGCTTGATCAGTTTATGAAAGGGCTGTGGTTGTGTGTGATAACAGGAGATGGGAATCACTATTTGAACAGGTCTCCACCACCTCCTTCTCTTCTCTCCAACCTCACTTTGCACAGAAACTTGCTTATTCTTCATGCAGACTGATTAACAAGTGCACAGGTGGTTGGGTGGACCCCAGCAGCACCCAGTCAAGGCTTGACCACCACTAGCCTCGTTGCCATCAACTTGATCAGCTTCTTTTACATTTCCACTACTCTCGTGCAACTCACCTGGGGACACTGCACATTTGTCCAAATATTTCATTCTCTGAAAGCTCACACATCTCTGTATTTCAGTGTGTAGAGAAGTCCGAGCCCACTACTCATACATAGAAGGGGCTCGTTCTATCATCTTTGGCAAGGCACCACCCTTGTGTAAACAGCTCCCATATTTCTCTTTTGTCTTCCACTCTGGGAAACCCCCATGAAAGTTTTGTCCCATTATGATGACTCCACACCTTATATTGAGATGTGAGCAAAAAGCACAAAAAATATATATATTTTGAGCACGTGCTGTGAATGGCATAACTCCATTGAATTTGTGTCTCATGTTCACTGCTTTACCTAGCCAAGCTTTTGAATGATTTACTCAACTAGCTAAAAATGTTTTATTGACTATCATATCTTTAACTGTCAGTGCAGACATCACAGAGGACTTTTGCATGCCCTGGTGTAAACTTTGCTCTGCTTTTTCATAAAATGATTGATGTTAAGCTAAAGTAGCCCTTCCTGGAAAGCAAGGAACTGGCTGAAATGATAAACAGCAGCTGCCACTTTCTGTCTACTTTTAGGATAGAGAAAAGATTGCATGGCATCATACTAGTGACCAAAACTTGACTTTGTGTCGGGACTTTCTATGGACTTGAATTTTTACACCATCTCTCATACTACACACTAAACACACACCCCCCTGTTAGGTCAGCAAACACCTGCCTTTATTTTATAGGTTGCATTGCTAGAGGACACTGTTAACCAGGCAGTAAAAAGATATGAAGAATGGAATGGAATGGAATGGAATGGAATGGAATGGAATGGAATAGAATGATTTCAGTTGGAAGGCACCTACAATGATTATCTAGTCCAACTGCCTGACCAATTCAGGGCTGACCAAAAGGTAAAGCGTGTTATTAAAGGCAGTGTCCAAATGCCTCTTAAACACTTAATTTACCGTTGTTTGAAAGAAAAAAATAAAATTATCTGTTTTTTCTTTTGTTTTTGCTCGTGTAAGGCTTTAATTAATTTTAACTTTAGGATCCTTGTTCTTATGAAATTAAAAATTTGAGTTTGGGGATAGATGAGTTAAAACTGTAGAAATATCCTGAGCTAATCACAACAGATACTTCACGCTGTTGCTTCCCCATGTTGCTTTAAAAGACAACTTCACAAGGCTTTCAATAAGTAATGAAATTAACAACAACAGGCAGCTACATAATGTTTGGAGATGGTTTCAGAATGTGTACTATGCCTGAATACAGCTTCTCCCCCCCATACTAATTACCGTTCAACCCATCAAATACATAAACAGAATTTTAACTAGCTGGGAAGCCAGGTTATCCACTGGAATAAGGCTTGTGTTGAATGTTAGGGAGCTGGATCTTATGTTTGCAAGATTTTCATTTGAAGACAAGTTATTGTAATTCACTGAATCTCCACCATGTATTGAAAAGACTTTGCAGATAACATTTTCCAAAACTAATGCTGAAAAGAATACATTTCCTGCAGAAATTAATGAACTTTCCTTATAACCTATTTAAATTGTTGTCGTTGATGTAGCCAGTCACATGTATTCAGTAAAGCCTCTGGGAAAAAAAAAATAAAAAAGAGTAGAAAAGAATTGCCTATTTATTGTTAAGGAAAAGGAACAAAACTGCTCATATATTTTCACCTAGCTAGTTTGTCAAGGAGACAAGGAAGTTGAGAGCCTTTGAGCAGCCATGTACAATGGTCACCAGCAGAATGGGCTCATAAGGGGTAAGGCACTGTCGTCAAGGCATGCAAAGGTCAGGATCAAGAACTTAATCAAGCAAAGCAAGATGAAAAGTGTGAAAGAAGGGAAGGGAAGGGAAGGGAAGG